>NC_089589.1:12198019-12414563 GCF_019320115.1 Miscanthus floridulus | reverse complement strand
GTATGGAAACTACTCAGGGTGTTTGGCTGCAGAAATATGCAGCTGCTACTGCTGCCGCCACTACAGTGATTTTAGAGAAGAAAAGGCCACACCTGTATCCACTGAACTAAACCTTTATAGTTCATTTTTCCCTTGGGAAGCTTTGCAGCCACAAATGTCTATACAGACTATACTTGCACTGGTCCTGTACTAAAAGACAATGGCGCTCAAACATTATTGATGGGCATGGTTTGAGTTCCAGGATCCCTTTTGTCTGTCATGTTGACAGACTGATTTGGTTGTAACATTGAATTGGTGAGCACAATCTCCAAGATTGAACCATTCAGCTCACAACGTATGTAATAAGAATAAGAATTACTTTAAACTCCTTGCGAATACAACAACCCTATTGAGAGGACAAGAGCCGCAGAACTCTGAAGAATTGATGGAACGATCTTCTTTTTTTGCTTCTTTTTCCCCAGAAGTCATGCTCGCAAGCCCTGTTTATCTTCTGCTGTTTTGTTCCATAACAATGGATATTAGGCATATTGTTACTAGCAGGATCCCTGGTTTATTTGCCACTTTAGAAGTTACAAATGAATAGAGTTGGGTTCCGTTACAACAGAGCCACAGAGGACATGCTGACAGATGCAGCGCTTGCAGTGTCTTCGTTGCTGAGACACAAGTAGACTGAAGAACACGTCGTGTTAGACAGGCCCGCTGTACTTCTGTCTTCAGTTCATCGATGCAAATACACATTTAACCTCTGCCCAAATGAACAGGTCTAGTGATAGAAGATATGATGTATGTTTTCCTCTATGCAAAGACACTTTTATACTTTTACACTAAATAGCATCTATACATACACATGTATAGATGTGATATGAATATATGACGTATGTTTTCCTTTACTATAGTAAGCTACTAGTAACCTATACCCAATCCATATTTAAGCGTATATAACACCATGTAAATGCTTCTACTACAACTTGTACACTCCAAGAAACGGCGACATGACAGAGCCAATCCAGAGGCTGCCATTCCTCTCCTCCACTTCACTCACCGATCTGAACACCTTCTGAAGATCCCCATGGACACTGACCATCTCCATCACCTTCCCGTCCTCCTCACTCAACCTCACCGCGATCACCTGGCGCCCAATCCTGTTGAGCAGCCACGACGCGCGCTGGACATGGCGCGTCGGCAGCGACAGCACCACCCGCCGCAGCCACGGGTAGGAGATGCACCACTCAGCGAGCTTGCCCCTCTTGGCATGGAGCCCCACCCAGAAGCCTCCCCGGGGGCTCATCCTGATGTTGTCCGGGAACCACGGCAGCCGCGCCACCTCTTCCTTCGCCGGCGCCTTCGCCGCCGGCCGGAGCCAGTACCGGAGGATCCGCCCCGTCGTGGTCTCCGCCATCAGCAGGTGCGTGCCGTCCCGGCTCATCGCGAGGCCGTTGGGGAACGCCAGGCCGTCGGCCAGCACCTCCACCTCCCCGCTCTTCGGGTCGTACCGCAGCAGCCTCCCCGTGGTGTCGCCGGAGATGACGATGCTCAGGAACTCCCTCCTCTGGAACCTCGAGCTCGTCTCGGTGAAGTAGACGGCGCCCGTGTCCGGGTCCACCTCGACGCCGTTGGCGAAGCTGAAGGCGCGGCCGGTGCCCTGCCACCACTGCGGCGCCACCGGCCTCGACACCTTGTCGTCGTCGTCGTCCGGCGAGACGACGCGGAGGCCGTGGTAGGCGTCGGCCACGTAGAGCTCCCCGGTGTCGTGGTTGAACTTGAGGCCCAGTGGGCGCCCGCACTCGTGCTCACGGCCCGGGTCCTGGGAGCCCCTGCAGCTGTCCAGCCTGCATGCACGCACGGCACACATATTTTGAATAAGAAATTATTAATTATTAGGTCACACAAGTCTGGCCTTTTTAGAACACAAAGTGTATTCCGTAATTTCCGAGCAACAGAAAAGAAAATTGCACTACATGAGCCAAAAGTGTGTTTTCTGTGAATAATTCGAGCGATGGAAAAGTTAAATTTAATTGCACCATAAAAGAAAAGCCAATTTTATGACATGCCGCGGCCGCGCTGACCCTTTCTTAACAGAGGTACGATACACCCACCATGAGCTCTACACAGTAATTTTCAGCATGGAATAAACTTTGGGTAGATGGCACGATCATCAGTTGAGTGTTTTATTATGCGTCAATTACATGGTGGACGGAGACATCATCAGACATCCTAATGAGTGAGTAGCGAGGGCAGAGGATTTGGCACTAGAAATGGTGTCAAAATCGCGTCATTTACACCCAAAACCTGCGCATTGGTTTCTATCAGTTTCACCATTACTTGGACAGCGGCGGCACAACCGTCAGCCGTTGAACTGCACGCAGCAACACAGAAATGCACGTTCAGTTTCACCATTACTTGGTTCCTACCAATTTCACCATTACTTGGACGATGGCGGGGGGGCAACCGTCAGCTCTGAATTGCACACAGCAGTACAGCACCACAGAAAAGCTAGCAGCACCGCGCACGCACGCACGCACGGACGTGGAACACGTTGTACCAGTGTCACTGAACTGATGAGAGAGGTAGCTAGCACAAGTATGCATGGTGCGACGAACGAACGAACGGTGGTCGTGAGGAGAGAACGGCGACGAAGATTGAAACTTACAGGTCGGGCGCGGGGGAGGAGTGCTCGGCCCACCGCCGCTCGGCGGGCACCCACCTGAGGACCCGGCCGTCCGACACGCCCGTGAACGGGCCACCGTCGCCGCCGTCCCCGTCCCCGTCATCGGCGAACACGAGGCTCTCGGGCCCCACGGCGCCGTCCAGCAGCGGCAGCAGGTCGACGTCGCCGTCGCCGATCTCCAGCATCCTGACGTCGCTGCGCGAGTCCAGCGACGACAGCAGCAGCGCCGCCGCCGCCAGCAGCGCGGCCAGCGCCACCTCACCGCGGGCGCGCATCGTATCACCGCGGGAGGATGAGTAAAGCTCGCGCTGTGCGGCGCGGGCCGGTGGCTGCGCACAGAGGACTGGTTGCTTCTAGGTGAGCTACCAGTGCGGGCGGCGGTCCTTGACCAGTTTAACGAACGTGCCGCGGTGCCGGCCTCAGAGTGGAGAGTGAGATGCCCTCCTCGCTCCTCAGGTTTTTAGTATGTAACGGATGGAGGATGGGCGTGTAAATGCGCGTGTCTGTCTGTCTGCCCTGCAGCACCACACAGGACGACGCATGCATTGTCCTCTGCCCGGCAACTTGCATGCGGTTGGTTAATTTTTTTACTCGGACGGGTAGGGAGGGTAGGAGCGCGACGTGGTGATGGTCGTCAAGCCTGCAATGCAAGCGCTGCAACGTTGGAGACTTGGAGCGAGCGCACACGAGGCCAACAGGGTGCAGAGCAGATCGCAAGGAAGAAGAGAACCGGATTGTATGCATGCCGGGCACGAAAGAAAGAACGAAAGCATTCATCAGACACCAGAGGTCAGAGGCTGGCAAGACGTACGTACAGTTCGGGCGGGCAGGACGACGAGTGCTCTTCCCACCGCCGCTCGCCGGGGACCCACCGGAGGACGCGCCCGTCCGACACGCCCGCGTACGGGCCGCCGCCGCCGCCGTCGAACGCCAGGCTCTCGGGCCCCGCGGCGCCGGCGTCCACGGGGACCAGCTCCACGCGGCCGTCCCCGCCTATCTCCAGCACCGCGGCGTCGCTCCGGGCGTCCGGGGAGGACAGGATCGCGGCCGCCGCGACGACGGCGGCGGCCGCGAGCACGGCGAGCACAGTCATCTCCATCGGTTGCGCGTGGACCGGCGGACCACCGATCCGTCCAGCGGCAGATGCGAATGCGGCGCCGATGCCGTGCTGTGCTGCACGTATGATCGCGTCGCGTGGCGTCCACACAAACTCGATGAGGGTTGAGAGGTTTTATGGGAGAGGGAAACTAAAACGGAGGCGGCCCAGGCTTCGACGACGTCGTGCTTACGTGTGTTCCTTTTCCTCTACGGATGGGCTCGGCCGCTTGACGGTTGCCGGTTGGCGTGTCGATCTATTCGGGAGAATATCGTGGTCGCGGCGCGGGCGCTGTTGCCTCGCCGGAAAACGCGGGCGGAGGACGCTGGTTTGGTGCAAATCCTTCCATCCGGGGAGCACACGCGCGGGCTGGACCTGCACGAGGGAACAACCGGCCTAGTGGCCCACCAACATCAGGACGTCGTACGTTCCCCTCTGTTTCATGGCCCGGTGGAGCCCCGTAATCCATCCCTAATACTAGAGCATTCCCAATAGTTCCTAGACAACATTTGGAAAATCAATGAGTACTGAAAAAAAGGAGAGTTTTCATTTGTTGCCTTTGTCTAATCTAACTGTTTTCAATAGTTTGTTCTCTAACATGTCCCACCAGCTAGACGCCACCCTATCGCAAAGAAATATCATTTATTTTCTAGCACTTGTTGACAAACATAAAGATGAATTTCATATTATCATGTGAGATTTGAATTAACAGATAACAAGAGCATCTAATAACAAATAAACACCATACAAAGAACATATAAAATTCAAAGCAGGAAATTAGAGAAAATTGAGTTGAATCCGTTCCTCTCTCATGGGTACAGTGGAAATTTAACAATAGACTCTTTCGTGCATATTTTTTACATTTCTTGTTTTCCTGGCTAATTCCTCAGCAATGTCTCTGAAATTTTGTAATACTGAAAACGCTGTTTGCGAAAATGCAGAGGCGATAAGTCTCTTCCATTTTCTAAAAAAAATGTAAAGTTCAAATAACTAGAGCATTGTTTTAGAAAAAAATGGAACCAACTTTATATCTTCCAAGACAAATAATTTTTGACAGGACTAGCCTGGACGTCTGCTGCTGTTCCCACGTGTAGCGTGTTCCGTATCTTTCGAGCAGCAGATAAGAAAATAATATTGCACCAGATGAGCCAAAAGTGTGTTTTCTGTGAATAGTTTGAGCGATGGAAAAGTACAATGGAACTGCACCATAAAGAGGCAATTTCATGACATGTCGCGGCCGCTTTGACTCTTTCTTTCTTAACAGAGGTACGGTGCACCATGAGCTCTACAGTCATTTTTCGGCATGGAATAAGCTTGGGAAATTTTGCTGCAGGACATCGCTAAAAAAGCCTAATATGCTGATGGACACCGCCAAGAGCGAAATTTGTCTAATACCATTACAAAATCACGTCCATTTGCCGAAACACACCGTACCGAATATTTTATTTATTTATCAGATTTGCGGAGAGAGAAGACGGGGAAAATGACTCTTCTGCCCTTATCTTCAACCTCCGGCTATTCACTATTTTTTGCCAAAAACACACTGCTGCCTTCTCAAATATCTTTCTCATTTGCTGCCATAATTTTCTCCCTCCCTCCCATCAGCTGCGGTGGTGGCCACGTCGTTCCCGTGGAGGGCTGGTGCCTCTCGACGCACCACCATTTCCAGCCGCGGGGAGATCTCACGCACGCGAGCAGGTGGCGGCGGCACTTCTTCCCGCGGCGGACCGGAGGCTGCCCGCAACCCTGCGGGCGGTCCTTCCCCTACCGCGGCGACCCCCAGTTCCTCCCTCGCGACGGCGGCGTGGTCCCCCAGCTTCCAGGCGCAGGCAGCGGCGGCCGCCCCCCCCCCCCCCCCCCCCCCCCCCCTCATCGGCGTTGGTGGTGCCCTGCTCCCGTTGACGGCAGCGCCGTTGTTGGTGGATGCAGCGGGGACGAGGCGGATCTTGGCGGCGGCATGGGCGAAGCGAAGGCGGCGGCATGGCTGGCGGAGCGAACGGCGTGGTGTCCGGGCGCGGTGGATCCCTGCTCCACCCGGTCGGTGCCTCCTCAGTCCTCTCGTAGAATATCCAGCAGCGCCTCTCCTCGCCATCATTTGCGGCCAGCTATTTTTTTTTTTGATCTAACTAAATTATTCTGGCGGTCGCAGCACTTCTCGTCCTCCTCACCATCATGGCGGCCAGCGATCGGTGGTGTAGCTGCCAACGGTTCTGACCAGGTGAGGCCTCAATCTTCAGATCCCTGTCGTGACGAATGGTTCGTGGCTGTTATGGAGGGATCTGATCTGTTGGGTTCATGGGAATTGGGATGTGCGGACCCAAGTAGCACTCTCTGACCAATTGTGAGACTAATTGGCATCAGTTTGCGCTTGCTGTGATGCAGAATCTAGATTGTGTGCTCCTAGAATAAACGACCAGGGTGATTTCCGATTTGCAATCTAGTGCATCCAGTGTGCCTAATATGGTTTTGGCGGCATGGACATGGACGCAACAGAGGATGCAGTGGTGTTTCAGAGCTGCTGTCCATGGTGCTTTTGGCCAGTCATAGGTACTGTTGCTGTCTTTGGCTTCCATGGCCATGGAGTGAGGAGGAAGGACCTATTCACAACTCATGTGAGGATCAGCGCTGACGACGATGAGAAGGCAGCAGTGTGTTTTGGCAAAAATAAGTGAACAGCTGGAGGTTGAAGACGAGGGTAGAAGAGTTATTTTCCCCACCTTCTCTCTTCGCAAATCTGATAAATTATAACGCCCTAGGACACGGCACAGGCCCACTCTACCGAGGGGTGGACCCCACCTACGTAGCAACCTGTTTACGCTTTCGTCCTCGCTTCGCGTAAAACGGTTAACCGAAGATTACTACGCGTCCTCTGCCCTGACTATTTAAATCGGTTCAACTCAGTTCCAGCTGCCGAGGTGGTACTACTTCTGGAGCTACAGTGTTTTCGCGACACTACAGTACCCGAGCTACAGTAATCATCTATTCGGCCCAGCCCAAGGCCCAGCCAGCGGGGTCTCACATACACCCACCCTTAAGGACTCGACGTCCTCGTCGAAGGTCGAACCTCTACCCAAACGGATAGACTCTCTTGGCCACGTCCATATTCCCAGTTCCCCGGCCCAAGCGCGACTTGTCCGGGCTCCCGAGCCATATGTCCATGAAACCACTCACTCTCTCTCTTGGTCCACGTATATATATTCCCAGCTCTCCGACCCAAGTGCCATGCGCAGCCTGTCCGAGCTCCCGAGCCATATATATTCGTGAAACCGCGAGAGTTTGGCTCTGATTACCATTTATAACGACCCAGGCCTTAAGACACGGCACAAGCCCACTCTACCGAGGAATAGGCCCTACCTACGTAGCAACCTATTTACGCTTTCGTCCTCGCTTCGCGTAAAACGGTTAACCGAAGGTTACTACGCGTCATTGGGCTAGCTATTTAAGTTCGTTCGTTTCAGTTTTAACTGCCGAGGTGGTACTACTCCCGTGCTACAGTGATTCGCGACGCTACAGTACCCGAGCTACAGTAATCACCGATTTGGCCCAGCCCACGGTCGAGCCAAGGCCCAGCCAGCGGGGTCTCACATACACCCACCCTTAAGGACTCGACGTCCTCGTCGAGGGTCTAAACGGATCGGCTCTCTATTGGCCCACGTCCATATTCCCAGCTCCCCGGCCCAAGTGTCAAACGCGACCTGTCCGGGCTCCCGAGCCATATGTCCGTGAAACCGCTCGACTCAATTTTCTCTCTTGGCCCACGTATATATATTCCCAGCTCCTCGGCCCAAGTACCATGCTCTGGCTGGAGCCATGCGCAGCCTGTCCGAGCTCCCGAGCCATATATATTCGTGAAACCGCAAGAGTTTGGCTCTGATTACCATTTATAACGACCCACGCCTTAAGACACGGCACAAGCCCACTCTACCGAGGAATAGGCCCTACCTACGTAGCAACCTATTTACGCTTTCGTCCTCGCTTCGCGTAAAACGGTTAACCAAAGGTTACTACGCGTCCTCTGCCCTGACTATTTAAATCGGTTCAACTCAGTTCCAGCTGCCGAGGTGGTACTACTTCCGGAGCTACAGTGTTTTCGCGACACTACAGTACCCGAGCTACAGTAATCATCTATTCGGCCCAGCCCAAGGCCCAGCCAGCGGGGTCTCACATAAATGAATAAAATATTCGGTGCGGTGTGTTTCAGCAAATGAACATGATTTTGTAATGGTACTGGACAAATTTCGCTCTTGACGGTGTCCAATAGCATATTAGGCTTTTTAGTGATGTCCTGCAGCAAAATTTCCCAATAAACTTTGGGTAGATGGCACGATCATCAGTTGAGTACTGGTAGCATCGGTGCCTGCCGCGGATGCGACGACGACGACCGACCGTGAGTCCGTGGCCGAGCGCGTGCGTGAGGACAGACGACCGAGGCGGGCGATGGGGATTGCGGTGCTTGGCCGGATGCGGGTGGTGGAGCCGTCGCGGCCACTGCTCGCGCGCTGTTCCGTTCGGTGCAACTGCAACGAGCCACACCCACACATGACGAACTGACGACGCACGCATTATCCTCTGCCCTGCAACTTGCATGCGATTGGTTAAATTTTTTACTCCGACGGGCAGGGTAGGAGCGCGACGTGGTGATGGTCGTCAATGGGTAGATAGACGTTGCACCCACCCGGACCCTGACTCATACAGTGGCATCAACCCAAAGCCAGAAACTGAGCGCACACGAGTGACGAGACCAACTCGGAGCAGAACAGATCGCAAGGAAGAAGAGAACCGGATTGCATGCATGCCGGGTACGAAAGAAAGAAAGAATTCATCAGAGACCAGAAGACGTGTACGTACAGTTCCGGCGCGCAGGAGGACGAGTGCTCTTCCCACCGCCGCTCGCCGGGGACCCACCGGAGGACTCGCCCGTCCGACACGCCCGCGTACGGGCCGCCGGCGGCGGGGTCGAACGCCAGGCTCTCGGGCCCCGCGGCGCCGGCGTCCACGGGGACCAGCTCCACGCGGCCGTTGTCGCCACCGCCTATCTCCAGCACCGCGACGTCGCTCCGGGCGTCCGGGGAGGACAGGATCGCGGCCGCCGCGACGACGGCGGCGGCCGAGAGCACGGCGAGCACGGTCATCTTCATCGGTTGCGCGAGTCCAGCGACGACAGCAGGAGCACGGGACTCCTCAGGTTTTTAGTATATGACGGAGGATGGACCGGCGTCGTGGTCGCTTGGTGTGGATGGCCGTGTAAATGCGCGTGGCTGCCTGCTGCCCTATCCACGAATCACCATGGATCGGTGGCTCCGGGGAGGTGGGGAGGAAGCGAGGGAACGGCCGGGTGTCCCGTCGGACGGCAGTACCAGTTCTGTTGCTGTCTCGCCGTTGCAACCGCCAGTCTCTCCTCCTCAGCTGGACTGCTACCCTTGGCTTCGCCACTTGAATGCCCTGCCTACCGCCTACCATGCGTGTCTCCCAGCCTCCCTCCTCCACGTTTTAGCCGCGGTCCATGGCCGCCCGGCCGGCCGGCGGCATGGCCTTCACGAGCGCAGATATATACGCCGTACTGCCGTAGCCCTGTAGGCCGTAGGTGATTCTGAATGTCCAGAGTCCGGACCAACTGTCACTGAGCACCGTCCGTCCTGTCACCGGCCGTTCCAAACTCTGGTCTCTCCTCTCCGATGTGTATGCGAGTGTGTACTGGTACGATCGGTGCCTGCCGCGGATGCGACGACGACGACGACGACCGTGTGTCCGTGGCCGTGCGCGTGCGTGCGTGCGTGCGTGCGTGCGTGCGTGAGGACAGATGGAGGCGATGGGGATTGCGGTGCTTGGCCGGACGCGGGTGGAGCCGTCGCGGCCACTGCTCGGTGTTCTGTTCGGTGCAACGAGCCAACGACAGACTTGCACCGACACGCAACTGTCTGTCGGACCTGCAACACCTCAAAGACGGTGCACCACACTTGACGACGCATGGGACTTGCATGCGATTGGTTAAATTTTTTACTCGGACGGGTAGGGTAGGAGCGCGACGTGGTGATGGTCGTCAATGGATAGATAGACGTTGCACCAGCCTGTTGGAGCGAGCTAGCTAGCGCACAAGAGACCAAACGGGAGCAGAGCGGATCGCAAGGAAGAAGAACAGGATTGCATGCATGCATGCCGCGTACGAAAGAAAGAACGAACTTCATCAGAGACCAAAGGTTGGAGGACTACTGGCAAGGTGTACGTACAGTTCCGGCGCGCAGGAGGAAGAGTGCTCTTCCCACCGCCGCTCGCCGGGGACCCACCGGAGGACGCGCCCGTCCGACACGCCCGCGTACGGGCCGCCGCCGGCGGGGTCGAACGCCAGGCTCTCGGGCCCCGCGGCGCCGGCGTCCACGGGGACCAGCTCCACGCGGCCGTCCCCGCCGCCGCCTATCTCCAGCACCGCGACGTCGCTCCGAGCGTCCGGGGAGGACAGGATCGCGGCCGCCGCGACGACGGCGGCGGCCGCGAGCACGGCGAGCACGGTCATCTTCATCGGTTGCGCGTGGACCGGCGAACCACCGATCCGTCCAGTTGCAGATGCGAATGCCGTGCTGTGCTACACGTATGGTCGTGTCGTCGCGTGGCGTCCAGTGAAACTCGATGAGGGTTGGGAGGTTTTATGGGAGAGGGAAACTAAACGGAGGCGGCCCGAGGTGCGACGACGTCGTGCTCGCCTCAGTGTCCCGTACGTGTGTCCCTTTCCTTTACGGATGCGCTCGGCTTGGCGGTTGGCGTGTCCATCGACCGGGAGAATATCGTGGTCGCGGCGTGCTGGCGCGGGCGCTGCTTTCCGGTCCTCCCTCCCCCCTGAAAACGCGGGCAGAGGACGCTGGTTTGGTGCAAATTCTTCCCTCTGGGGGAGTCACAGGACCCGGATCCGGTGCAGTTCCTATAGGGACTGCAACTTTAGCAGTCCCACCATCCTGATCGTCCATAGCAAATCCAAGGGCAAAGCATGGACTCGACGCCTATCTTCTCTGCTTTTTGGAGCCTGAAAAATCAGAAGCTTTGGCGACATGTGTTGAAGAAAAAAAAATCAAAGGAACTCCTTACATTAATGCTGAAAACTCTAGTGTTCAAGAAACATTCAGCTTACCTGACCAATATACACATGTAATAACTGGTCTAAAGAAGAAAGAAAAGCAAAAAAGTGGATCAAAACAAAAGAATTCTTGGACTAAAAGATTTTAGAAGAAAAGAAAAACAAAGGGAGCAAGAAGAATACAAGCGAGAGCCTTTTACCTGTGAGCCATTATAAAAAGATCATAAATCTTTGTGGGCCATTAAAAAAGTTTGGGGGACTTTAGTGACAATGCTCTAATTTTTTTTGTACCCTCCATGTCACTTCCGTCAAATTTCACCCTAATGGTGTCAAACTGCAGGTGTGAAAAGTCAAAAACACCCTTAGATCTAAATATGTCATTAATTTTTTTGAGCATCATAACGATTTCAAATAAAAAAAACTCAAAACTAGAAAGTTGTAGATCTCGTCGAGATCTATAATTTTCATATAAAAATTATCTTCATTGAATTTCATACAAAAAAGATATAATTCGATATGATTAATATGTCTTAGAAAATCGTATCTTTTTTATATATGAAATGGGAAAGAGAAGCTTCTTATGTGCAAAAGGTTCCCCATTAATCGTACTCACTTTTGTGGATACAAGGCTGCTGATGGTTGATGCAAGCTTTTGTATATGAAATTAGAAATAGAGAACATTGGTGTATAGAAAAGGATCTCAGTTTGGCATGTCTTTTGCATATGCAAGCTTTTGTATTAATCTCTCAAATTGCAGCAAACACATGCAGCTTGGTTCCATTTAATTGCATTATAAGATGTATGCATTATCTTCTCTGCTCTTTATAATTTTTCCTAAAAGAAAACAGCAAGCCTTAGGGAGGGAAGGAGAAGAAAATATGGCTTTGATCCTAGCCATTTGTGGCCTTTTGAATAGGTCAGATGCAGCTACTGCATATCTTGTAGTAGCAGTGGTAACTGCACCTGATACAGATCCACACAGCATAGGGGCGCGGGCACGCGTGGGCTGGACCAGCACGGGGGAACAGCCGGCGGCCTAGTAGTGGCCCACGAACATCAGGACCTACGTTCCCTCTCTCATAAGTAATTATTGGTACAGGCGTCTGTTCGCGCAGGACGCTTCCGATGGTGGGCTGTCCGTGCCAGACCAACTACCGCCTAAAAAACGCTAAAGCGGTGGCCGGCATGGCCTTATCCATTCAAGCGAGATAGCCCCATCCATTATTCACCGAGCCAGGAGGTGGGCGCGATTCTGGTAAAAAAGGAGGAGGGCAAGATGCTGACCCAGCTCACCGGAGCAGCTGCTGTGGCGATTCGGAGATTCGGTGACGGTGGCGTGGGGTCAACGATCCAGCCGCAGAGGCAACGGCATGCACCTCGTGCACGGCAGCGCATCTCCATTCCCCAGCACCATGACGTCAGGGATCTGGCGGCCGCCCTCAGGCAACCACTGCGCTTCCCACGTCCGGCTGCCAACGTGCAAGCAAGGCAACGACAGCTCTGAGGCCCGCAAACGTGGCAGGAAACAGTGGCTCCATGTGCGAGCGGGGCGAGCGACACGTGGGAGATGAGCACGGCAACGGAGACCCACGCCGCCGCGTGGGAGGGAGGCGATGGTGTCTATTTGCGTAGAACTGGTAATCCATCATGGCCTTCTAGAGCGCGTGAAAGGCCCCATTCGCTTCGCTGAAAAAACAAGCCGAAATATTATTCCGGTTGATTTGTTGTGAGAGAAAAACACTGTTTTGGCTGAAAAAACAAGCTGAAAAAGACGGATTATAAGAGAAGCGAACATGGCTAAAGTATTGTTCTGAAAGTGCATATTGCAAGAGTATGTTTCAAGTGTTCCTGATATTTTAGAGGTATGTTGCAAATTTTTTATGCAGATATTGCAAAAGTAGAACGAGATGTTGCACGTGTTGCAATAGTTGTACACTATGTTGCAAGCTTCTGTTTCCAATGTTTGATCGGTGTTTTTCCAAACATATGTTACAAGTGTGTTTATTTGGATGTTGCATATGTTTTACGCATATATTGCAAGTGTTTTATCAGGATGCTGCGTATGTTTTACAATGATTTTCATGCGCTTTCATATGTTTTTGCAAGTGTTTCAAATGCATGTTTCAAGTGTTTCATCTGTCTTCAGACGTATGTTGGAATTTGTTGCGTCTGGATGTTTTAAAAGTAGATCGGGTGTTGCATCTCCTCCTTGCTTTCTGCTGCCTTCCTCGGTGTCTCCTCCTCCTCCTCCCAGCACCGGTTGGGCATCTGCCGCTCCCTCCCCTTTTTCTCGATGCTGGTGACCTTTGGGGCGGTGTGGGCTCCATGTGGACGTGTGAAAACCGCGCAGCGAACGGCTACAAGCATGGGTGTCTGGACGTCCCGGTGCTAGCAAGCCCCCTATTTCATGGCCTGGTGGGGCCAGTGTGATACTAATATATCCTGAATACTATAACATTTCCGGTAGTTCCTAGAGAAAATTTGGAAAATCAATGGGTACTCTAAGAAAAATGGTTTACGATCTCCTTCAACTTTTGAAACCATTTGAATTCGAATCTTGTATAATCGTCCTGTTTGCTTGGCTTATAAACCGTACTTTTTCAGCCAACGAACAGTATTTTTCTCTCACAACAAATCAGTCAACTGACTTATCAGCCAAGCGAACAGGGCAAATCTGGTTTCGATATTTGTCTGCTAGTAGACGCCCCCACTATCTATAATATCATATCATATCATGCATGCATCGTCGTGTGTGGGTGTGTTGCAGCATGACAGACAGATAGGCATGTTCGTTTGAACTTATCAGCCGGCTTATTAACTAAAATTTATAATATTTTTTTCTCACAATAAATTAGTTTCAGCCGACTTATCAGCCGACTTTAATACCAGCCGAACTAAACCGGACAGTGTCGGTGCTGCGCAAGTCTATCGTTGCATTACACCAAACAGAACACCGAGCAGTGTCCGCGAAGGCCTCCTCCCCTCGGGTCCGGCCAAGCACCACAATCCCCGTCGCTATCGCCTCCATCTGTCCTCACGCACGCACGCGCACGGTCGTCGTCGTCGTCACATCCGCGGCAGGCTCCGATGACCGATCGTACCAGTAGGCATCGCATACACAGGGGAGAGGAGAGCGAGGACGCCAGAGTTTGGAACGGCCGGTGTCATGCGTCAACAGCAGGACCGTGTTCGCCTGCACCCAGGCCGAGAATTTCCATGCCCTCACGGCCCATGGGGCTACGCGGCGTACGCGTATGCGCGCTCGTGGAAGCCATGCCGCCGCCGGCCGCTGGCCGGCCATGGACCGCAGTTAAAACGTGGAGGAGGGAGGCTGGGAGACAGGCATGGTAGGCGGTAGGCACTAGGCAGGGCATTCAAGTGGCGAAGCGAAAGGGTAGCAGTAGCAGAGCAGGGGAGACTGGCGGTTGCAACGGCGAGACAGCAACAGAACATGTACCCCCGTCGGACGGGACGGGACGCTCGGCCACCGGTCGTCCGTGGATAGCTCAGCATGCAGCCACGCCACGCGCATGTACACGCCCGCCCACACTGTGGATCCACGGTCCACCGCGACGCCCATCCTCCAACCTGAGCGAGGAGAGTTGTTCGACGGCCTCTCTAACTCTCACTGCACTTCCAGGCCGCCGGCACGTCCAACTGTTCAAGGACTGCCGCCGCACTGCTGTGCGTGCGACCTTTACTCCGCTGCCGTCTGCCTCCGCCACGCCACCTTCATCCTCTTCTTCCTCTACGCGGGGATCGAGGTGGCGCTGGCCGTGCTTCTGGCCGCGGCGCGCGGCGCTCCTGCTGTCGTCGCTGTACTCGCGCAGCGACGTCAGGCGCTCCTGGAGATCGGCGGACGCCGACGCGGAGCTGCTGCCGCTGGACGACGGCGCCGCGGGGCCCGAGAACCTCGTGTTCGCCGGGGACGGGAACGGCGGCCCGTTCACGGGCGTGTCGGACGGCCGCGTGCTCGGGGCGGGTGGGTGCCGGCCGAGCGGCGGTGGGCCGAACATTCCTCCTCCGCGCCGGACCTTTCGTCGCCGTCATGTCTCCACGAGTCGACCATGACGTTCACTCGTTCGTTCCACGCGCCATGCTTGCGCTAGCTACCTCCGGGCTCTCGTCGTCTCTAGCGCAGCTCACGGTTGGGCCGCCGGCGTCGCAAGTAATGGCGAAGCTGACTGACACCGGCCGTACGTGCCGTCCTCTTCGTGGAAACCGATGCACGAGCTGTGCGTGTGGCCGTGTGTGTGTGGATGGCTCGATTCGACGCCATTCGTAGGGACGACAGGAACATTAAAACGCACCAGGGTTCAAAATTTTGGCGAAATTTCGCGAAATTCGGTAATTTCGGTGATGGCCGAAAGAAAAATCCAAAATTTTGTACTACACTAATACATGTGTTATATAACTTTAGACTTAATTTTTTATTGTTTATATTGCATATTTTTGTATTCAATAGATGTGTAGTCATAAATCATACTAATATTTGTTTAGATTTAAATGTTTTTTTTAGAAAAAGCATACTTCATGTGCTAGTCTCTAAAAAAAATTCGCCGAAATTTCGGCCGAATTTCACGAAATTCGGTAGTTTCGGTGGTGGCCAAAATTTTTGCAATACCGAAATTGAAAACCTTGAAACGCACCGTGCCAGCCATGGCACTAAAATCCTCTGCCCCTGTCACCAGGAATCTCTCCCTATTCGCTTGAACTTATCAGCCGTACCGTTTCAGCGAAATAACATTGTTTTTCTCTCACAATAAATTAGTATCAGCATCAGCATCCGCTGTTTTTTCAGCCAGCATGCATTGGGCCGTCCAATTAATGGCCGCATTAAACCTTGATCGTGCCATCTTCTTCCCCCCGATTTTTCTTTTCCTTTTCCTTTTCCTAAAAGAGGAACTTACATCAGTAGTACTTTTCAGCGAATGAATAATATTTTTGTCTCACAACAAATCAGTATAAGCATCAGCATAAGCCAAATTTCAGTGAAGCGAAAAAGGCCGAAATCTTCCCTGCTGAAAATGACTGAAGAACTCGTGGTGTACTTCGATGGTGCCATAATTTAAAGGCAAATCTCATAACTCTTTCATGTGAAGCCATATAAACACAAACTTAATACCAAAATTATAGAGCTCGATATGATCTACAATTTTGTAGTCGATAATTTTTTCATTTAATTTTTTAAGAGGCACAAATATTTATTTTAAGTTTATCAGATTTAAAATTTTATTATTTTTTGATTCATACAACCTCGGATATTAACATGGTCTATACTAAAGTTGTTGTTCCCAGTAAGCCATACTTCTCTGTCCATAAAAGGATACAACTCTTATTTTTCGAGGAGTCAAACGACTTAAAGTTTGACCAAAGATATATAAAAAATACTATTATTTATGATACAAAATAAGTATAATTAAATTAATTGTGAAATATATTTTTGTAGTAAATCTAATGGGAGACATAAATGTTAATATTATTTACTATAAATTTGGTCAAAGTTAAGTTAGTTTGACTCAGCATAAATCTCATAATTGTACTATTTTGTGAATGAAGGGAGTACTACTCCACAATTGACAACCTTTTGCCTAAAATCATTTAGTTGATTAAATATTCAATTTAAGTATCTAATTTCGAAATTTTCAAACTACCTCGGACGCTTACATGGCCTACCCCAAAGTTGCTACCCTCAATATGTTATACAGCTTGTAATTGAAAATATTTTTATCTGATATTATTTAGAGGCTCAAATATTTATTTTGAGTTCTACAACTTCATAGTTGAAAATATGTTTTGCACAGTTGTAGCCTTCAATACTACGTAGTATATACAACTTTGTTGATAATATATTTTTTTTCTGAGATCATTTAGAGGCTCAAATATTTTTAGTTCTAGAATTTTGATTTATTTTAAAAAATTACCAACAAATTTAGGGAGGCAACTCAGACAAATTTTACTTTCGTGCTTGGCCTGGAGCGATGGGTGACCGACCGGGAAGTTCTTCCCGGGTGCGCACGAGTGAGGACAAAGTGCGCAGAAAAGACCTGTGTTGGTCTGTGAGGGCAGTCTATATCCTAGAGAAGCTGTCAGATGTAAGCGGGCCCAGCCTCGAAGAGGCGGGACATTACAGAATGGTATCAGAGCCGACTCTCGCGGTTTCACGGGCGCGTGTGTCACAGTTGTGCAGGCATGGTGCGCATGGCTGGTGTGGATCCGTCGTGGTCACACAGCATGGCACATGCGCTGGCTCTGGACACACGGACGTGGCCAAGAGAGGACGCTCCTGGCTTGGGATTGATCGACGAGGACGTCGATCTCTTAAGGGGGTGAGGATGTAACATCCCGGCCCAAGGCTTAACAGGATTAATAGGATACTCATACCAATAAGTTGCAACTTCTTTTCCGGAAGCCCATCTGCAAATAACTCCGAGGTTAAGCGTGCTTGGCCTGGAGCGATGGGTGACCGACCGGGAAGTTCTTCCCGGGTGCGCACGAGTGAGGACAAAGTGCGCAGAAAAGACCTGTGTTGGTCTGTGAGGGCAGTCTATATCCTAGAGAAGCTGTCAGATGTAAGCGGGCCCAGCCTCGAAGAGGCGGGACATTACAGAACCTAGCGCCTCCATCCCCACCGCAACCCTCCACCGTCTTCCCAGCAACCCCCTGCGCCCTACCGTGCCCGCCATTCGCGCTCGGTAAGCTCCAGCCGCGTGCACGGGCTCGCCGGAGCTCCGCCGCAAGCCTCGTCACCGTGGCCGGAGCGCCACAGTCCACCTCTCCATGCGTTAGCTAGTGCGTCGAGTGCGCCTTAGGTAGCTGGTGCTCGTCCGAGCTTTAGGTCGAACCACCGTAGCCTCCACCGGCGTTTTGCCGTGGTCCAGCCCCGCCGCCCCGCCATTGCCGCCGCCGTCGTCCTTGCCGTCGACAATAAGGCCAGCCAAGTGGCTCAATCGATGCGCTAGGACAAGTAGATCATCGTGTGATGATGTCACCGCCGGCAACCTCGCCGTCGGCGAGCTCTGGCCGCGCCAGCACCGCGCAGCGCCGCTGCCCTGCTCAGTGTCGATGACGTGTGGGGTCCCCTGACCAGCGGGTCCCACCTGTCAGCGACAGCAGTAGTGTAGACTAACTCATTTTGAATCCAGTTTTTGATTTGTTTTGTTATTTTTGTATCTTTAGTTTGGTAGCTCCTAAAATTGTGAAATAAATATGATTGTGTTGCTTAGGAAGTGTAGTATTTAAGAAAAATATGTTCTTGGCTTCAACAGTAGAAATTTCTGGAGATTTAAATAGGGATTTCAAATGTGCTTTTGAATGCATTCAAATTTGTTTATTTTATATCTAGAGTTCCTGTGCTCCAAAAATTATGAAATTTTTGTGGTAGGCTATTCTTGTTATACATGAGCTTGGATAAAAATTTGAGGACCAGTGCATGTGTAGATCTATAGTTATAGATTTTTCTTTTATAAATAGTTAATCCTTGCATGAATTTTTATAAATTAATTATGAGTCCAAAATTCATGAAATTTGTTGGGGGTGATACTAGTACCATATGGATGTTAGGAAAAATAAGAAATCTGTTGCTTGACACTTTTCAATAGGATTTTCCATTTATGCTATTTCAAGCCTTGCTTCCTTATCATTTTTGTATAGGATGTTCTACTTAGTAAAATGACCTAAAATTTTTATAGTAGTCCTTTGATAGCATTAGTAAGGCTCTGTAAATTTTTGAGAATTTATTAAGCACATCTGATATATATTTATTATTTAACCTAGATATCTAAATAAATTAATAAAGGCAATTTAATAAATAGTTTGGGCTTCACCATTATATTATCTTAACTGTATTTGGTATGCTTACACTGTTGGTAGGTTCTAGGTTGTCAAATTTTGAAGGATTACATAAAGTAGAAGTATTCTTACTTTATATTGCATGTTAAATCATTTCCAGACTGATTCTAGAGTATGAGGAGTTACATGTTGAAACTGATGTAGACTGTAAAAATGGTTAATAACAAAGTTGTAGGAAATTTGATAAGCTTTCCAGAAAGTCCAGGATCACTAGATTTGGAATTGTAGAACTCCAGTTATGAGTAAAACAAGTAGATACTGTTTATGGCATAGTCGATGCATTGTAGAAGTAGTTAAGTAGTAAGCGAGAAGAGATATGCACCTACTCAAACAACGTGATGCACTTGTTAACATTATGCATTCGTAATACTCATACCATACTCATGCATCTAGGATCGGAGGAAGAGATCACGTTGCTGGAATTCGAAGAAGCAGAGGAAGGGAACCAGCAGGAGGATCCGCAAGCCGCAGCTCCCGAAGGCGTGGAGCAGAACCCTGAAGAGCTTCCGGAGTGCCCTGACCATCGCCCTACTTCCTTTCTGCGAGGCAAGCCCCGGAGCATTATAAGTCTCCCAGTAATTTACAACTGTTTACTTACGTATTTATGATTGATGCATTAGGTTATAAGAGTTGAATGAAACCACTTGATGCATGTACATTCCTTGTCCAGAAATTACACCTTTAACCGGTATAGGTCCAGGATCGAATATATGCTTAGCCATGCTTAGACCGGTAGAAGTCGGGTGATTTCCTGTCACCTGCGAGATATAGGTGGATACCGAAGCACGATTGGTCATAATTGTCATTGGGGAAAAGAACCATGGTTAATGTAAATGGAGACCGGGCGGGATATCGATAGAAAAGCAACAAGGCATGGAGGTCTTGGGTGTGGATCTATCCCCGTCTGTGTCGATCAAGGACCGTACCGTTGTTGGAACTTCTGACAAGATTGAACGCATGCCTCTCACTTAGCTGGCCGGATAACTCGTTCCGACCGCGAAGCCGAGTAATTCAACTCAGGCCGGGAATCGTTCTGTTGTGCGCTCCTTCCGGGGAACGATCAGACTGAGCCCAAGGGCAGGTTTGGCCTGAGCATCCTGGCATCTGGTGTTCCAGATTGTGTGGCGCAGTACGAACCCGCGAAATGTGTACCGGAGTTGTACCAAAGGTGACCTAAGACTATCGTGGCTGGTAGATCTGGGTTTGTGTTAGGAATAAATTCCCAGCTGGTAGAAATCGATTCGAATCGCCGTCTCTCCCGGATAGTGAGAAACTTGGCTAGCTCCAACATCGTAGTAACTGTGTTATGAAACATGATGGTTCAGATGAATATGGAATTACAATACCTGCTATGGTTACTATTGGATGTTTCTAAAAGATATACCACATGTTTGGCACAGGATAGTTGCTAATATAGAAATGGTTAGTTATAATTAACTTGATAAAGGAATTATAATTGTACAACGGGTAAATGCCTTTTACGCAAAATGTTGTCCAGTTACGTCCACTTATACAGCCTTGCATGATCCTTGGAGTCCTTTTATTTCTGGTTCATGACGGGTAAGTCTAGCTGAGTACCTTCTCGTACTCAGGGTTTATTTTCCCATTGTTGCAGATGGCACTGTGTATCATGGTTATTGCAAGAGTTGCTTCTATCCCGCTGTGGATGAGGAGTAAGCCTTGGGCAGGCTTCCTTAGTAATTCCTATCTTTGCTTTTGTGGACCGTGATCTGGCATGGCACTGTATCAAACTACGTTGGAAACTTATCTTCGAACTTATTTGCTTCCGCTTTAATTATCAAACTCGGTTTGTAATAACTTTTATTCGTACTCTGATGAGGAAACGTATCTGTGAACTTTATGTAATATGTGGCATGTATGTTGAATCCTGTACGATCTTGGTTGTTGTAAATCGTTTATCGAGACCCGTCGCGGTACTCGACGGACTACCGGGTTTATATGGGTTCAAGTATGACAGTGCGACCGCTTGCGGATTGCCATTGTACTTGTATTCTTATAAATTGGTCGGTTCTGCAGTTAGAAGAAACCTAGAATGGATTTATGTTTCGGATCAAAGCAAGTATAGCAAGCGATGAACAACAAAAGCCAAAATAAGGAATACACCGTTTCCTGGAGGGAGAGACTGTTTTGCTAACAGACTAAAAAGAGATAAAGGCACTGTACTACAGTAATCAAAAGGATATCTCCTCGACTATTTAATCTTTGACTAGTTTTTAATTAGTGATGTAAGCAAAGAGGTTATTGATCATTGATATGCACTAAACGTGCAACAGTGTGGTAGTACATATTCTATAAAAAAAATGCAGCTGATTGAGTGATTGTTTTTTTTTTGGAGAAAGATTGAGTGATTGATGCGAGGAACCGAAGAAACATGTGCGTGCGTGCAGGCTGGACAGGTGCAGGGGCTCCCACGACTCGGGCCGTGAGCACAAGTGCGGGCGCCCATTGGGCCTCAAGTTGAACCAGTGATGGGTCGACAGATATTCTTATGTTGTAGCGAGGTGTCTTGATCATGTGCCTGTCGATAAGGTGGCTACAATAACTTCTTTTCAAAAAAAAAAGGTGCCTACAATAACTTTGTTGATTTAACATCTAATAAAAACATAATATCGAACGGTAATGCTTAGACGTGTCTGTCCGTACGGACGCCCGGACGCCCACCCTGTCCCGAGATGCGCGCGCTCCACTCTATTTCTGTGTTGCCACCACTACCTCCACCCGTGCTATGTGTCGTTGCTGCCCCTCCCCACCTCACCCTCTGCGCCACCACTGCCGTTCCCACCCACCCTCTGCGTCGCCGTCGCTCCCACCGCGCCCACACCCACCCTCTGCGCCACCGCTGCCACGCCCTCCTGCCCTTTGCGTCGTCACCACTGCCCGTGCCGCCCCCACCCCGCCCTTTGTACCCCATCGCCCAGCTCTGTGTTGCTGGCGAGCTCCACGCTGCCGGCGAGCTCTACACCAATGACCTACACGCGTCGACGAGCCTCCATTCGTCGAAGCAACAAGGAGATGTTGCGTTGCAAATGTAAGTTTCAAATGTTTCAGGTGTTTTTAGAGGTATGTTGCAATTGTTTTATAACTATGTTGCAAAAGTAGACCAGGATGTTACATATGTTGCAATGGCTATACATATATTTCAAGTATATGTTTCAAATGTTTCATCTGTTTTATTTTGATGTTGCAAAAGTAGATCTTGCATATGTATGTGCAAGACATCAGGGGCACGACATGGATGGGGCGCGAAAGAGACGGGTGTGGAGGGGAACGGGGCGCGACGAGGGATGGCAGCACAGCGGGGATGGAGTGCAGTGGGGATGGGCCACCGTGAGGGACGCCGCGTGCTCCTTTCTGCTAAGCGACGACAGATGCGCTCCAGCGCTCCAATCGTTTTCTGTTGCCAATTACGGGCGGGTGGAATTAGATAACGTTAGAGGTGCGCACCCCGGGGCCGGACGCCCTGGAATATCGAATCGATCTCTTGAGCATATTTATGACATTATATGTGTGTGCATTCATAACTTTTTTTCGTACTGACTGAACTTGGGGTTCGGTGCATCCGGTCAACACAGCAGAGAAGGGCACGGCAGTCAGTCTCTGACCGGACGCTGATGCGAATTGGTGACTAGACGCGCAGTGGCCGCGTCCGGTCGATGTTGACATATGATGACATAAGTAGCTAGGTGAGCACGGTGAAGACCTGACGTGGTGGCGCGTCCGATCGCGTGCACCTGATGCGTCTGGTAATGGTTTTGGTGCTCGAGGAAGCTCTCTAAAAATGACCTGACGCGCGGGCACTGTGGTTGATCAGGCGCGTCCGGTGGGGTGTTGCAGCGCGCACGATTTCGTTGATTTGACTCGGTGCGGTGTGTCCGGTGCACCCTTTGGGTGTGTCCGGTTCACCACTTAAGTGATCGCGCAGGGGCTCTTGACCGTTGGGATCGGGCAGTCAGCGTTTGAAGCGGGAACATATGGCAGCAGATCTTTGACCGAACGCTGAAGGTGGTGCGTCCGTTCACATCGACCGCCACGTCCGGTCGCCCCGAAAGAGCTTTAGTGAAAAGCCCAACGGCTCTATTCGTGGGGGCTCTCTATTTAAGCCCCATGACTGACTCAAGCTCACTCTTTTGGCCATTTGCATTGACATAGCAACCTTGTGAGCTTAGCCAAAGCCCTCCTACTCATCTCCATCATTGATTCATCATCTTTGTGAGATTGGGAGTGAATCCAAGTGCATTGCTTGAGTGATTGCATCTAGAGGCACTTGATGTTCGTGTTTCGCTGTGGGATTCGCTTGTTACTCTTGGTGGTTGCCGCCACCTAGACGCTTGGAGCAGCGAGGATCATCGAGCGGAGATTGGTGATTGTCTCCTGCTCCGATTGTGGTGGTTGAGAGGGGTTCTTGACCTTTCCCTGGTGGAGAGCCAAAAGGTACTCTAGTGGATTGCTCGTAGCTTGTGTGATCCTCATCTTATGTTGGTTGTGCGGCACCCAGTTGCAGGTTTGGCATGTGATGCCAATTAGCGCATGAACCTCCAAGTGAGTGAATCACCATAATGAGAACTAGCTTGCCGGCAAGCAAGTGAACCTCGATAAAAAATCATGTGTCATCATTGTCCGAGGATTTCTTGGTATTCATTGTGATTGATTGGCTTCATCTTGTGATTGGCTCAATTCCTCGATACGATAGTATAATCATCACATCCCGTCTCTTGTATTCACATTCCTAGTGTTGCTACACTCTTTAGTGTAATTAGTTTTGAGAGCTAGCTTGTGTCGGGTCTAGTGATTAGTGAGGCTCTTTAGTTAGTATTTGAGAGCTCACTAATTTGGTGTAGTGACTTAGCAAATTGTGTGCTTAGAGATCATAGTCACTATAATTGTGGTAGGTGGCTTGCATTTTTAGTAGGCTAGCGCAACACTCGCTTCGCTGTTTATTTATCTAACATCTTTGCTAAGTGTTGTTGTAGAAATTTTTAATAGGCTATTCACACCTCTCTAGCAATTAGGACCTTTCAAGTGGTATTAGAGCCATGGTCACCGTGATTTGAGGCTTAACAACCTTCGGTGTCCAAATGGCTCAAATCAACAACACCAACAAGCCACCCCAATTTGATGGCACAAATTATGCATATTGGAAGTCTAAGATGACCACACACATCAAGTCAATCAATAGAAAGGTGTGGAAGGTAGTGGAGACCAAAATTGAGATAGCCGATCCAAAGAATCCCACAACGGCCAAAGAAGTGCTTCTCCAAAACAATTGCATTGCTCTTAGTGCCTTTCATGATACTATTGATGAGAGGATATTTGAGCAAATCAAGAACATTGAGATGACTAATGAGGCTTGGAAGAAGTTGAAGGAATCATTTGAGGGTGTAAGAGATCATGACGCCTAAGGGGGGTGAATTAGGCAACTTAAAATTCTAACTCTAAACTATAGCCTCTTTTTCTAACCTTAGCAAAACCTATGCAAAAGATAAACTATGTAAATGTGCAACTACGGTTTTGCTAGTGTGTTGCTATCTCTATCGCAAAAGGAGTAATACAATTAGTGTAAATACGGAAGCTAAAGAGCAAGGTAGAGATATACAAACTCCCATCGATGACTCCGGTATTTTTACCGAGGTATCGAGAAGCGTGCAAGCTTTCCCCTAGTCCTTGTTGGAGCCCCTCGCAAGGAATCCCTCGCAAGGGCCAAGCTCCCGGTCGGGTGACTCCGTGGATAGCCTTGGGCCTTCCCCACATGCAAGTGGGTCTCCGACGTGCCTTCCGATAAGCCTCTCCCGGATGCTCCCTGCCATCTTCACTATCAAGCTTTCGGCCGAAATGCCACGGGCCTTGTTCCCTCCGGTACATGGTGGCGGCCACACCACAACCGCGGTTAGTGTGATCTCACAAGACTACAAGCCCCTCCGATGTACAACAATGGTGCACTGCAAGCACCGAGTGGTATGAGGTATGCAAACCTTACTAAACACTAGGCCTAAACCTAGAGCAAGCGCATAAGCGGTGGTCTAATCAACCTAAGCACTTCATAAAGCACCTACACTAATCACCTAATGAATCAATAAGCACTATGCAAGTGGAGATCACTAAAATAGTGTATCAACACCCTTGATATGTTCCCTCAGCTCCACACCCTTCATTTGGCCAGTTGGGGGTTGTATTTATAAGCCCCACTGAGAAAGTGGCCGTTGAGGGATAAAATCCCTGCTTTTCTGCTACTGACCGGACGCTCAGGTCGTCCTGATTCGATGCGTCCGAGCGTCCCGACTGTTAGAGCCATGATCAACTGATCGGACACTGCCAGCGTCCGATCACATGCCACCAGACGCGTCCAGTCGCAATTTCATCGCTGCTGCTGCCGAGCCTCCTGATCGAAGCGTCCGATCACTATGCTACCAGCGTCCGATCTAGCGTCCGGTCACCTCTGTGAGCTCGTTCTTTCGCGATATTGCATATGACTTGGGTTCCTATCTTCGTGCTTGGACTTTTACTTGATATCTTGGGTCTTCTCTTGTGCTTCTAAGGTCTTGCTTACGGTGTTGATCATCGGATCATCACTGTCGCCTTCGTCCAAGTCACGTCTTGCATCCTATTGAACTACAAAATAATTACTTACAAGTTCATTAGTCCAATTTAGGTTGTGTTGATCATCAAACACCAAAATCCAAAGTAAATTGGCCAAGGGTCCATTTTCCTTACAATCTCCCCCTTTTTGGTGATTGATTACAACACGACCAAAGCATGCAAATAATAAAAATTTGGAATTTAAAAACTATCTACTTGCTAGGATGCAATACAAGGGGCAAGGTTATATGATGCTAAAAGATACTACTTGTAAAACTAAAGGATACTACATAAAAACTTATCTTGCCCTTGCAAATGTCCCCATGTGGCATTATGGATTTTAGCCTTGCTTCCTACTAAATTCTCCCCATTACATAGACTAATCCATAATCCACTATCCTCCCTTTCTTGGACCGTTACCACTTGTAGACACCACTTGTAGGGCCATTACCACTTATAAATATTATGATCTAGCTTTTGGTCCTACAAATTAGTGCTTGCTTTTGGTCCTCTAAATTCTCCCCTTTGGAATCAAACACCGAAAAGGAAGACATTAGTAGCACAAGGGAGGGTCAAACTTTGTGATCCTTTATATGTAGAGTGGAATATGTCACAAAATTTGACTCTCACATTATATAGACTCAGCTCCCCCTAAATATATGCACACATATGGTAGAAGGCAAAGCATATGCATAATTAGGTAAATTATTGCACAGGGGAATTTAATCTATATAATGCATGAAGAAAGCATATAAATATCAAAATGAAATCAACATAATGATATCGGTTTAGAAATACCATATGTGGAAACCAATTTGATTTCTACCACTTGCAATAGGTGGTGGATATTTGAAGTATGATGCTTAACTCCAGGGACTCCTATTTTCCTTACAATGAGACTACTACACACATGATAAACTTGAAAAGGTGTTAGTCTCAAAGCATCCAACTTGTAGAGTAACCTCCCCCTAAATTTGTGCACACAAGCATGGAATACTTAGTAGAAACATGCATATTGATTTTAGAATTAAAAAATACCACTTGAAATATGACATCACATGAATGTGAGAGTCATTTTCGAAGGCGATATTTGAGAGAAATTATCTACAATTTGGACTTTGGCACATATTAGATGAACAATTGTAAGACAAGCTATGTGTACGTGCCCCTAAATAATTTTAAACCATGTAGGTTTGCTCCAAGGGTTAAGAATGAAACCTGAAGCAAGCCTACCATAAGATATACCTAGTGTATGCATGACAAAAGATTTAAGCATGCAAATGCAAACATAGGCAGTGAAAAGTAACTAGATGCTTAAAGATGCCGATTTGTAAGAAATACCACTAGTAGGAAATGTAAATTGATACTACTTGAAGGAAATTGAATCTAGTTACCTAACATAGGAAGGGGAATTTGGGTCCATAATATTCACTAACCCACTTGGCAATTATTTATCCATCATGATGCACCTCATGAAATGCACCCATACTTTGCCAAGCCTCCAAATTCCCTCGATGCCCTTCAGGACTTCTCACTTCCCTTTCAGGATCTAAACTTCTTGGTGCTCTTCATGTTAGAAATTATTTCCTTTGGCACCCTAAAAGCGTTTGACCCCATTGTTGGCTTGCTTGTTCACCTTGATGGCCACCACCTTGTTATTTTTCTTCTTCTTTAACAAGTATGGTGTGGAGGCCTTCTTGTCCACCTTGTTGGTGTAGGTGTTGGAGAGCCTGCTTGTTTGCTTCTTCTCTTTCTTCTTTGCTCCTCCCCTATTCTTCACCTTGCACTCATAGGACTTATGACCTTCCTTGTGGCATACGTAGCAAACCACTGGTTTGTCCTTCATCAAGCTTCTTCACTCCCTTGATAGTGTTATCTTGATGAAGTTGGGCTTGCTTCGCCTTGCCTTTCACTTGAGTCAAGTCCTTGGTTAGGCGAGCTACTTCTTGCTTGAGTTGCTCATTCTCCTTTGCAACCTCTTGTGTGCATGTATCTATAATAACTTTCTCAACACAAACTTGGTTGCACAAGGATGAGTCTAAACATAAATCATTATAAGAAGTAGAGGCATTCTTTTTAGACATGTTAAAGATAGAACTTTTCTTTTTAGATGCCTTGGTGGGGGTTATACTAACAGCATTCAAGATTAGTCAACTTTATTAGTTAGCTCATCACAATGTTTACACATGGTTTCCATTTTAGCAAGCAAACTTTTATAAGCATCTTGTGAGCTAGCTAACTTTTCTTTTAATTTTTCATTTTTCTTTACAAGTTGCTCATCATTGATTGTGCATGCATTTGTTGTTGCACTAGCCTCAAGTTGTTAAATTTTAGTAGATAGTTCAACATTGAGATTAGCAAAGTTCTCATATTGTTCAAGCAAAGTTTTGTATGCTTCTTGTGAATTATCTAGCTTTTCTTTTAATTTTTCGAGCTTCTTTTGTTGACTAGTGCAAACTTTAGCATAATTAAGATTTTATTGCACAATTTCATCATAAGAAGGCATTTTCATCATCACTATCACTCTCACTAGAGGATGAACTTTCGTTACCTCGTGCCATATGGCACATACGAGAAGAGCTTGATGATAAGTGCTTGTGCCTTCGCCTCTTGTGATGGTGTTCTTCTTCACTTGAAGAATCATCCCATGACCTTATTGATGTGAGGGCTTGGTTCTTGCATGCCTTCTTCTTTGTCTTGGGTGTGGGCTTGTTTGGACAAACTTCTACAAAGTACCCCAACTCAGCCGCATCCATAGCATCATCTCTTTCTTTGCTCATTTCTTTGATTGGTGAAAATGAGATCTTAGGATTTGGATGGGCACACCCTTGACATTGAGCCTTTGGATCATCTTCTCTACCTTGTTGATTAGTTTGATTGATTCTTCATCAAGGTCGGAGGTGGAGGAGGAAGATTGATCAGTCTTTACTTGAATCTTCATCATCATCATCATCGTCCTCATCTTCTTCTTCATCTTCACTTGAGGAGCTTGAGCTTGAGCTTGTCTCAACTTGCTTGCCCTTCATCTTATTTTTCTCGCCACATGCGAGAGCTTTGCCTTTGCTCTATGCAAGAGGCTTCGTCTTGACCCATCTTACATGACATTTCAAATGCCACTATCTTGCCAATGACTATGCTCAGGGTCATGGTGCTCAAGTTCTCCATGTTGTGAAGGATGGTGATGATGCTTGCATATTTCTTTTGTGGTAGCACAGGAGATGATCTTCCTCAAGATGTTCGCATCATCTAGCTTTGTTAATCCTATTGAATAGGAGCTCATTGATAATTAGATTCAAACGAGATACATATCACGAACAAGCTCATCATCATTCATTTTAAAGGAATCATAATTTTGTTTAGCTAGACAATGTTTTTGCTCATAGACATTAGATATGCCGTCATGGAGCTCTTGAAGTTTTAACCAAATTTCATGTGCTATATTTAAAGTGAACACTTGATTAAACACATCCATACTAAATGATTCAAACAAGCAATTCATAGCTCTAGCATTGAAATGCATTTATGTTTCTTCACTCTTTGTGGGTTTATCGAGATTCTTAATGGGTTTCATCCCGTCATGAGTGACTCTCCAAACACCCAAATCAATCACCTCAAGGTGGCAGGCCATTCTAGCTTTATAATAGGGGAAGTTAGTGCCATCAAAGTACGGAGGCCTAGAGGTATCCATCCCAACCACACTAAATAGCATTGGCTCAACGACGGTTAAGCCAAAGGTCCAAATTGAGCCAACCGACTTTAATACCACTTGTAAGGGACCGTGATGCCTAAGAGGGGGGGGGGTGAATTAGGCAACTTAAAATCCTAACTCTAAACTATGGCCTCTTTTTCTAACCTTAGCAAAACCTATACAAAAGATAAACTATCTAAATGTGCAACTATGATTTTACTAGTGTGTTGCTATCTCTATCGCAAAAGGAGTAATACAATTACTGTAAATGCGGAAGCTAAAGAGCAAGGTAGAGATATGCAAACTCCCATCGATGACTCTGGTATTTTTACTGAGGTATCGAGAAGCGTGCAAGCTTCCCCCTAGTCCTTGTTGGAGCCCCTCACAAGGAATCCCTCGCAAGGGCCAAACTCTCGGTTGGGTAACTCCATGGATAGCCTCGGGCCTTCCCCACACGCAAGTGGGTCTCCGACGTGCCTTCTGGCAAGCCTCTCCCAGATGCTCCCCATCGTCTTCACTATCAATCTTCCGGCCAAAACGTCATGGGCCTTGTTCCCTCTGGTACACGATGGCGGCCACACCACAACCGTAGTTAGTGTGATCTCGCAAGACTACAAGCCCCTCCGATGTACAACAATGGTGCGTGCAAGCACTGAGTGATAAGAGGTATGTAAACCTCACTAAACACTAGGCCTAAACCTAGAGCAAGCGCATAAGCGGTGGTCTAATCAACCTAAGCACTTCGCAAAAGCACCTACGCTAATCACCTAATGAATCAATAAGCACTATGCAAGTGAAGATCACTAAAATAGTGTATCAACACCCTTGATATGTTCTCTTAGCTCCACACCCTTTATTTAGCCGACTAGGGTTATATTTATAAGCCCCACTGAGAAAGTAGCTGTTGGGGACAAAATCCCGCTTTTCTGCTACTGACCGGATGCTTAGGTCATCTTGATCAGATGCGTCTGAGCATCCCGACCGTTAGAGCCATGATCAACTGATTGGACGCTGCTAGCCGGACACGTCCAGTAGCAATTTCGCCGCTCTAGAACCTTTCTATACTCGATTGGACGTTGTTGTCCTATGTCCGGTCAATTTGTCGTTTAGTGTCCGGTCATTGCTGCTGCTGAGCCTCTTGATTGGAGCATCCGATCACTATGCTACCAGCGTCTGGTCCAGCGTATGGTCACCTCTGTGAGCTCGTTCTTTCGCGATCTTGCGTATGACTTGGTTCCTATCTTTCGTGCTTGGACTTTGCTTGATATCTTAGGGTCTTATCTTATGCTTCAAAGGTCTTGCTTATGGTGTTGATCATCGGATCATCATGTCCACCTTCGTCCAAGTCACTGTCTTGCATCCTATTGAACTACAAAACAATCACTTGCAAGTTCATTAGTCCAATTTGGTTGTGTTGATCATTAAACACCAAAATCCAAAGTAAATGGGCCAAGGGTCCATTTTCCTTATAGAGGGCACCATGGCAATAAAGGGTGCAAAGGCATACATTCTTAAGGAGAAGTTTGCTAGCCTTAAGATGAAGGAAGATGAGAGTAGTGCTAGACATGTTCCATCGGATGGAGGTGCTTGTCAATGATCTCAAAGCACTTGGGGAGAAAGTGGAGGACAAGGACTTCTCTCATAAGTTCTTGAGATGCTTACCTGCAAGATTTGGTATGTTGGTCACCTTGCTAGTGAGGACCAGTTTGGACATAATGACACCAAACCTAAATCTTGGGAGATATCATGACCAATGATGCATATAGAGATGAATATGAGAAGGAATAAAAGAAGGAGAAGAAAGATGAGAAGAAGGATGATAAGAAGAAGAGTGTGGCATTCAAAGCCACATCATCCAAGGGCAAGGCCAAGCAAGACACATTCAAGTCAAGATGAAGGCTCATTCTCTTGGGATGATGATGATGATGAGAAGAGGATGGCTCTCTTTGTGAAGAAATTTGGCAAGTTCATGGTGAAGAAGGGCTATCATGCTAGAAGGAAGCAATCTTCATCCAAGAACAAGGAAGAATCAAGAAGGTGCTTCAAGTATGGAAGCAAGGATTCATCTTGTTACTCAATGTCCATAGAATAGCGACAATGATGATGATGACAAGAAAAGCAAGAAGAAGGATAAGAAGGAAAATAAAGAGAAGAATGACAAGATGACCTTCAAGAAGAAGAAGAAGGGTGGTTCATATGTGATCACTTGGGATAGTGATGCTTCCTCAAGTGATGATGATGATAGTGATGATGACAAGACCACCAAGAAGAATACTCTTGCAAGCATTGCTATCATTGAGAATCCTTCTCTCTTAGACACTCCATCATTCTTCATGGCTAAGGCCACTATGGTATAAACTTGTGATGATGGATGTGATGAGGAACATGATAATAAAAATGAAAGTGAAAGTGATGATGATGAACCAACTAAAGATGAACTACTTGACATGTTAGATGATGCTAAGGAGCATTTTGATATTAAGAGAAGGGAATGCAAAGACTTGCATAAGGAAATAAAAGCCCTTAAGCAAGCATTTGATGAGCTCAATGCATCTCATGAGAGGCTAGAGGAAGCCCATAAGAAGCTTGGCAAGGCTTAGAAGAAGCTTGAGAAAGCTCATTCCTCTCTACTTAATGAGCAAAGTGTGAAAGAGCATGTTGAAACATAGTGATGTAGGTTTAACTTGTGATATAATTGATGAATCATTCTATAAGCCTATCATTGTTGCTCCCACTAACCCTTGTTGTAGCACTTTCACTTGTACCTCTCTAGTAGTGATGGTTTCACTTATGATGCCTCACTAATGGTTGAGAATGAGACCCTCAAGAAGGAGGTTAATGAGCTCACTCGCGCCTTAGGCAAAGCCTATGGTGGTGAGGACCACTTGCTTATGTGCTTGGGCAGCCAAAAAGCTTCTCTAGGATTAGACTATACCCCTAAGAAAGGTAAGGTAGCCTTTGCTCCTCACAAGACTAGTTTTGTGAAGAAAAATTATCGGTTTTGCACTAGTTGCAAGCAAGTTGGTCATGTAGAGCAAAAGTGCATGAAAAAGAAGTCTCAAGCCAATGTAGTGCATGAAAAAGAAGTCTCAAGCCAATGTATCCTCAATTAAGCTTGATTCTTTCTATGTGCTTACAAAGGGTACAAATGGTGTAAGGCTAAGTTCATTGGTGCACCATGGATGAGCTCAAAGAAGAAAGCTATATGGGTGCCAAAGAGCTTGGTCACTAACCTTCAAGGACCCAAGCAAGTTTGGGTACCTAAAAAGAATTGATCTTCGTTTGTAGGTCGATTATAAAGCCGAAGGAAGGCATTGTGTTCTTGATAGTGGGTGCACTCAACATATGACTGGTGATGCAAGAATGTTCAACTCAATCAATACCAATGGCAATGATGGTTATGATAGTATCACATTTGGTGACAATGGCAAAGGCAAGGTTAAGGGCTTGGTAAGATTGTAATATCCAATGACATAAGCATTTACAATGTGTTGCTAGTTGAGAGCTTGAACTTCAATTTGCTATCCATGACTCAATTATGTGATCTTGGATTCAAATGCATATTTGGGGTAGATGATGTAGAGATCATAAGTATAGATGGTTCTAACTTGATCTTCAAAGGCCGTAGATACGAGAATCTATACTTGGTTGATTTTAATGCTAGTGAAGCTCAATTGTCAACATGCTTGTTCACTAAGTCTAGTATGGGTCCGTTATGGCATAAAAGGCTTGGTCATGTTGGAATGAAACAATTGAATAGATTGGTTAAGCATGACTTGGTTAGAGGCTTGAAAGATGTTGTGTTTGAGAAGGATAAGCTTTGTAGATCTTGTCAAGCCTGACAAATAAGTTGGAAACACCCATCCTAAGAAGAGTATCATGAGCTACTAGTAAAGCATTTGAGTTGTTGCACATGGATTTGTTTGGGCCAACACAATACACTAGCATCGGTGGAAACAAATATGGTTTTATGATAGTGGATGACTATACAAGATAGATTTGGGTATTCTTTCTAGTGGACAAGAGTGATGTGTTTGCAATATTCAAATCATTTGTCAAGGGACATTCACAATAAGTTTGAAACAACCATCAAGAGAGTTAGAAGTGACAATGGTAGTGAGTTTAAAAATATAAGAATTAATGAGTTATAGTGATGAATTTAGAATTAGACATCAATTCTCGACCTAAGTACACTCCACTAATCAAATGGCCTTGCGGAGAGGAAGAATAGAACCTTGATTGACATGGCAAGATCAATGTTGAGTGAGTATAATGTGAGTCAATCTTTTTAGGCCGAAGCTATCAACATGGCTTGCTATTGTATCAACCGCCTCTATTGTCACCCTTGAAAGGGAAGACACCATATAAGCTCTTGAATGGTAGAAAGCCTAACATTATATATTTTTGGGTCTTTGGATTGTAAATGCTATATCTTGAAGAAAAGCACTAGATTGGGTAAGTTTGACAAGAAGTGTGATGAAGGATTCTTACTTGGATACTCAACTACTAGCAAAGCATATAGAGTTTGAAATTTGGCAAGTGGTACTCTTGAGGAGGTACATGCTATTGAATTTGATGAAATCAAGGGTTCCCAAGATGAGAATGAGAATCTTGATGATGTTAGAGGCATTCAACTTTCAAATGCCATGAAGAACATGGATGTTGGATGAATTGAGGCCTAGGCAAGTGATTGATGAAGAAGATGATCAAGTCTAAGTGCTCTCTAACTCAAATGTGCAAGTTGACACTAATGTGCAAGTTGACACTAATCAAGCTAGTTCAAGTGACTCATGACAATGTGCAAGATCAAGTGGCTAGTACATCATCTCAACCTAATGATCAAGCAAGCGCAAGCAATGTTCAAATACTCCAACCAACTCATATTACAAGGGATCATCCATTGGACACTATAATTGGAGATATTTCTAGAGGTGTGCAAGCTAGGTCAAGATTAGCTTTATTTTGTGAGCATTTCTCATTTGTCTCATCCATTGAACCAAAGAACATAGAAGAAGCATTAAAAGATGTTGATTGGGTGAATGCAATGCACGAAGAATTGAACAACTTTACAAGAAATCAAGTATAAGAGTTAGTGGAAAGACCAAAGGGGCACAATGTGATTGAAACCAAATGGGTCTATAGAAACAAGCAAGATCAAGATGGGATAGTGGTAAGGAATAAAGCAAGATTGGTAGCACAAGGTTACACTCAAGTAGAAGGTCTTGACTTTGGAGAAACATATGCCCCGATTATAAGATTGGAAGCAATTAGAATCTTGCTAGCCTATGCTTATGCCCACAACATCAAATTCTATCAAATGAATGTCAAGAGTGCATTCTCAATGGCTACATCAATGAAGAAGTATATGTTGAGCAACCTCCTAGTTTTGAAGATGACAAGAAGCCCGACCATGTGTACAAGTTGAAGAAGGCACCTGTATGGCTTGAAGCAAGCACCTAGAGCATGGTATGAGAGATTGAGGGACTTTCTACTATCAAAAGGATTGATGATGGGCAAGGTTGACACCACTCTTTTCATCAAAAAGATTGGCAAAGACTTATTTGTGTTGCAAATCTATGTTGATGATATTATATTTGGATCAACCAATCAAGACTTTTATGAGGTGTTTGGGAAGATTATGGCTAATGAGTTTGAGATGTCCAAGATTGGAGAGTTGAGTTACTTCCTTGGACTTCAAATCAAGCAACTGAAGAATGATACTTTTGTGAGTCAAGGCAAGTACATCAAAAACATGCTCAAGAAGTTTGGCATGAATGAATCAAAAGCCATAAGTACACCAATGGGAACAAATAGAAATTTGTTTAGTGATGCAAGTGGACAACATGGTGGATCAAAAGTTGTATTGCTCTATGATTGGAAGCCTACTCTATGTGACCACATCAAGGATGGATGTCATGTTTAGTGTATGCATGTGTGTAAGATTCCAAGCCTCACCAAGAGAAAGTTATTTGAAGGCTACAAAGAGAATATTGAGGTACTTGAACCATACACAAAATGTTGGTTTGTAGTATCCCTAAAGGAGCAAAGTTTGAGCTAGTTGGATATTCCTGACTCAGATTATGTGAGGATGCAAGGTTGAAAGGAAGAGCACCTTGGGCACATGTCAATTATTGGGAAGATCACTTGTTTCATGGTCATCAAAGAAGCAAAATAGTGTTGCATTATCAACCAGCCGAAGACGAATACATATCCACCAGTAGTTGTGTGCATAAATTCTTTGGATGAAGGTCACCTTGAATGACTTTGGAATCAAGTTCAAGAAAGTGCCATTGCTATGTGACAATGAGAGTGCAATCAAGCTAACCAACAATCCTAGTTCAACATGCAAGAACAAAGCATATTGATGTCCGCCACCATTTACATTAGAGATTATCAATAAAAAGGGGACATTTGCATTGAGAGTGTAGGCACCGAAGATCAACTTGCCGATATATTCACCAAGCCATTAGGATGAGAAAAGGTTTTGCAAGCTAAGAAATGAGTTGAACATATTGGATTTCTCAAATATATGTTGATGCACCCCCACTTATATGGCATGCCTCTCCTTCGAGCAACCAAGGTAAAAGTTGATTGACATGGCATACATACTTTGCTAAGGACTTGTTTAGTGCATCTCGTCATTCCTCATGTCTTAGGCTCATTCATGAAAAACAAATGAATTTGATGCTCGTATGGTACCACTATTGCTTATATGCTTGACTTGATCTAGTGGTAGCATATGACATGTTTGTGGGCTTGTGAAACCTAGTATTTGATCTAGAAAATGAGCTATATGTGTTTGACTCAACATTATACAAGATAACCCTTGAAATGAGGTGTGAAGAAGCTTGTCCTTGGATCAAACCGAGTTAAATATCTTGGGCAAGTATTCTAGATTGGACCAAATTTGGAAAAATGATCCTCACCCCATTGATTGACATTGATAATCTTAACCTATCTAAAACTGAACCTTTGTGGTCATTGATGACAAAGGGGAGAAGTAATGCACTGAAGATAGTAAAAAGATAAAGATGACATAGGGGGGAGAGATATGACAAAGGAAATGGATCAATTAAAATTTTGAGCACACAAGTAGGGGAGCAAGCTCATAAACTTAATTGATGCATTTGAATGTGCATTTCATATGTATGCTTGCATGGCATAAGTTTTAAATTAAAATTCCATGCTTGTGTGGTGGATGCTAGTTGTAGATTTGATTGATGAAATAAAAAACTAGCATGCATAGGTTGAGTAACTAGACTTGTGTTTATATTGTGAAAACTAGACCCTTGCTTCTAATATTGATCTCATCGGGTATTCTAGTTTGTATGTATGTCTAGTTACTAATGGTGCTAATGATGGTATATTGGTGCACTCCGATTGGTATCATGCTTCAAAGTCCATCTCTTATACCTTAGCACTATTTGGTAGACATTACTCTCCCACAACTCAAATCCATGCATATGTGCAAGCTTCAATCCAAACTCTTAGCATATATGTATGGGGAGCTAATGCTACCATTTGGGGTTCATGAAACTTGTCCAAATCCTTTTATACATGGTAAATATGCTTGGGCAAGCAACATGAATTCAATTGAATTTCGATTCATATCTTTGTGAAAGGGTTGTCATCAATTACCAAAAAGGGAGAGATTGAAGGCTCTAGTTTGGTTTTGATGAATTGATGAAACCCTATGTGCTAACCTAATTTATCAAAGTGATTATGAGATAGGTGGCACATTCCAAGTAGTGAAGCAAATGGTGATGATCATGATGATGGTGTGACCATGGTGATGATCAAGTGCTTGGACTTGGAAATTAAGAAAGAGAAAAACAAAAAAGCTTAAGGCAAAAGTGGAATTTGATAGGAGCTTTTTTAGTTTAGTGATCGAGACACTTAGCGAGTGTGATCACATTTAGGATCGATAGGCATACTATTAAGAGGGTTGAAACTCATATAGAAATGCGGTTATCAAAGTGCCACTAGATGTTCTAACTCATTGCATATGTATTTAGATCTAGTGGAGTGCTAACACCCTTGAAAATGTTTATGAAAATATGCTAACACACGTGCACAAGGTGATACACTTGGTGGTTGGCACATTTGAGCAACAGTGGAGAAGTTGGTGAAGTTGGAGAAGTGTTTTTCACTGAAAAAACACTAACCAGAAGCAATGTTCGTAGTGACCAGACTTGGGGTTTGGTGCATTAGGTCAACGCAGCAGAGAAGGGTGCCGACATCAGTCTCTGACCTGGACGCTGGCACGAAGTGGTGACCAGACGCGTAGTCACCGTGTCCGGATCGAATGGTGACATACAATGACATAAGCAGCTGGGTGAGCGCGGTGAAGACCTAACACTGGTGGCGCGTCTAGTCGAGTGCACCTGACGCGTTCGGTCATGGTTTTGGCACTCGGGGAGCTCTCTAGAAACGACCTGACACGCAGACGCTGTGGTTGATCGGCGCATCCGGTTGGGTGTTGCACTATGCACGGTTTTGTTGATCTGACATAGTGGTGGTGTGTCCGATCGCCCTTTAGGTGCGTCCGATCACAACTTTAGTGATCGCGCGGGAGCTCTTGACTGTTGGGATTGGGTGGTCAGTATTTGAAGCGGGGACACATGGCAGCGGATCTGCGACCAGACGCTAAAGGTGGTGCGTCCGGTCACATCGACCGGCACATCTAGTCGCCCCAAAAAAGCTACAATGAAGAGCCCAACGGCTCTATTCATGGGGGCACTCTATTTAAGTCCCATGGTCGGCTCAAGCTCACTCTCTTGGCCATTTGCATTGACATAGCAACCTTGTGAGCTTAGCAAAATCCCTCCCACTCATCTCCATCATTGATTCATCATCTTTGTGAGATTGGGAGTGTTGATGGGAGTTAAAATCATTATAAACCAGTCAATAAAACATGCATAAGGGCACAATTGAGATCACCAACAAAGGTTTAGGGGTTTAAACTAACAAATTCCATGAGTTTTTGGTGAATCTATGATTTCAGCGATGTTTATTCAGAAAACCATCAAGGTGGACCTACATGTCAGATTTAATTACGCTTATCCATAGTGAAACAGACACTAGAAGGTTCCTAGAGGACACCACGCATGAGGCAGAGGCTGCCAGGTGGGGCTGCCCAACCCCACTTCCAGGCCATCTGACCCCTGAGCTCACCTGTCAGCCTCTGTATTGCAATGTCAGTTCTTCATCGCCTCCTAGGTTGCATCTACACTATTCCTTAAGTCGGTTTGATCTAAGGGCTCACGTTGGATGCTTCGACCTATTTATACTAGCCCGTACCACCCCACCCAGGAATAACCCATCATCAAGTCATTTGAGAAGACAAAAATCCTAATCATCATCAAAGCTCCAGCATATTCTAGGGCATAGCTAGTTAGGTTAGGTCTAGAGGGAGGCAAGCAGGCTTCGCTTGGATTCCCGATCATGTCAAGAGCGTGGTTCGATATAATCTTTGTACCCCCTCTCTCTTTTGTATCTCCATTATTTTTATATGCTTGCTACAATTGTTATGACAATATTAGTATTCATCTTATTCATGTTCTTTGTTATAATATTCATCGTCTACTTTGATTATATACCTAGTATAGTTGGATTATCATCATATTCATGCATATGTTCGTATAGCGCTCACCCTAAGGATCTATGGGCTGGGTGGTCGATATTGTGTAAGCGTGGTGCTTATACGTTGTTTACCTACGGATACACCCTATATTCCGAGTCATGTGGTAGATCATGGATGTGACACTCCCATTGAGTCCTTTGTAGTCCACTCCCCGATGTAGGTAGCACGTAGGATCTGGTTACAAAGGGGGACAAGCTCTGTTCTTAATCTCCCTTAGTAATATCCCTTATGTGTTGATTTGAAGATGATCTTAGCAATGACTATTAGGTGTAATTGCACTAATCAATGTATGCTTTGACTTGTAATTAAGAATGACTTCGAAATTATTCCTCTAATATTCTATCTGACCATGCTAATGCCATAGAAAGGAGTACTCTGAGTGATTTATCATTATCATTGATCAATACTTATCATATATATATATATCTTATCCTATGACTTGCCCCCGTTTTGAGTAGAATATAGGTTATGATTTACTTCTCCATCAATAGTATAAGTTATCAATACATGTCCATGCTAGACCTTTCCTATGGTAAAAATATAAATAACGATACCTGAAATACTCTTGGGTGAAGTGCTACAATGGTATAATTATCTGTGCGCTTGTAGATTACTTTTCATTCATATCTATATATTCCTCCTAGTCACATAAATTAATAAAGAACTATTTAGTATTATTCTAGTAGTAATACTAGGTAGTACCAACAAGTATCTCTAGCAACATCACTAGGGATGACAACCTAGTAAAGTAATGTTAGGAGATATATGTTTATAATAGGTGGCTATTAAAACAAGTGATAAGTTAATAAATACCAACAGGGAGTGAATCCAAGTGCATTGCTTGAGTGATTGCATCTAAAGGCACTTGGTGTTCGTGTTTTGCTGCGGGATTCGCTTGTAACTCTTGGTGGTTGCCGCCACCTAGATGGCTTGGAGCAGCGAGGATCGTCGAGCAGAGGTTGGTGATTGTCTCCAGCTCCGATTGTGGTGGTTGTGAGGGGTTCTTGACCTTTCCCCGGTGGAGAGCCAAAATGTACTCTAGTGGATTGCTCATGGCTTGTGTGAAAGGTCCTAATGGCTAGAGTGGGGGTGAATAGCCTAATAAAATTTCTACAACAACACTTAACAAACCGGTTAGACAATTATGAGGCGAAGCGAGTATTGCGCTAGCCTACTCAAAATGCAAGCCACCTACCACAATTCTAGTTTAGATAGTGTCTATCCACACAATAGCAAAGACACTACCCTATGTTAGTGTGCTCTCAAAGACTAACTAAAGAGCCACACCAACCAAGCAAACAAGCTCTCACAACTAGTTACACTAAAGAGCTTGACAACTAGTTTGTGATAATATAAAGAAAGTGATCAAGAAGGTTATACCATCGTGTAGAGGAAGGAGCCAATCAATCACAAGAGAGAATAACAATGGAGACCAATCACCTCGGAATCAAAGATAGACACAATGATTTTTTACCGAGGTTCACTTGCTTGCCAGCAAGCTACTCCTCGTTGTGGCGATTCACTCACTTGGAGGTTCATGCGCTAATTGGCATCACACGCCAAACCCTCAATAGGGTGCCGCACAACCAACACAAGATGAGGATCACACAAGCCACGAGCAATCTACTAGAGTACCTTTTGGCGCTCCGCCGGGGAAAGGTCAAGAACCCCTCACAATCACCACGATCGGAGCCGGAGACAATCACCACCTCCGCTCGACGATCCTTGCTGCTTCAAGCCGTCTAGGTGGCGGCAACCACCAAGAGTAACAAGCGAAATCCGCAACGAAACACAAACACCAAGTGCCTCTAGATGCAATCACTCAAGCAATGCACTTGGATCACTCCCAATCTCGCTATGATGATGAATCAATGATGGAGATGAGTGGGAGGGCTTTGGCTAAGCTCACAAGGTTGCTATGTCAATGCAAATGGCCAAGAGAGGGAGCTTGAGCCGGCCATGGGGCTTAAATAGAAGCCCCCACGAAATAGAGCCGTTGTACCCCTTCACTGGGCACAACGCGGGGTGACCGGACGCTCTGGTCCGATCGACCGGACGCTGGCCCTCAGCGTCCGGTCACGTGATTCACGCCATGTGTCCCCCGCTTCAAATACAGTTCATCAGATTTCAACGGTCGTCTGTTGATCGGACGCGTCAGTTAGAAAGTGACCGGACGCTGGACTTTAGCGTCCGGTCATTTCCAGTAAGGTTCCAAACACGATTTTTCCTGACCGGACGCGTCCGGTCATGCTTGATCGGACACAGCCAGCGTCCGGTCACACTACGTCTCCTCTGTACGCCCTATGTCAGCATACGTCAGCACTGACCGGATGCACCCTACCAGCGTCCGGTCGCTGAGCGACCCAGCGTCCGGTCATGAGACCGAAATGCATGCCCTCTACTGCCACTGACCGGATGCGCCGGTCCAACCGAGACCAGCGTCCGGTCACTTGTAGTGACCTCCGTTTTTTCTGTCTAGGGCGCCAGTGGAGTTTCTTACCCTTGCACCTAAGCTTCACCACCCTTGATCAAATGTGCCAACCACCAAGTGTATCACCTTGTGCACATGTATTAGCATATTTTCACAAACATTTTTAAGGGTGTTAGTACTCCACTAGATCCTAAATGCATTTGCAATGAGTTAGAGCATCTAGTGGCACTTTGATAACCGCATTCCGATACGAGTTTCACCCCTCTTAATAGTACGGCTATCAAACCTAAATGTGATCACACTCTCTAAGTGTCTTGATCACCAAAACAAAATGGCTCCTACAATTTATACCTTTACCTTGAGCCTTTTGTTTTTCTCTTTCTTCTTTCCAAGTCCGAGCACTTGATCAATACCATGGCATCACCATCATCATGTTATGATCTTCATTTGCTTCACCACTTGGAGTGTGCTACCTATATCATGATCACTTGATAAACTAGGTTAGCACTTAGGGTTTCATCAATTCACCAAAACCAAACTAGAGCTTTCAATCTCCCCCTTTTTGGTAATTGATGACAACCCTTTCACAAAGATATAAATTTGAATTCAATTGAATCCATGATGCTTGTCTAAGCATATTTACCATGTGTAAAAGGATATGGACAAGTTTCATGAACTCCAAATGGTAGCAATTGCTCCCCCTACATATGTGCTAAGAGTTTGGATTGAAGCTTGCACATATGCTTAGATAGGAAACATAGGAGACAATGTCTACCAAATGATGCTAAGGCATAAAAGATGGACCTTTGAAGCGTGATACCAATCGGAGTGCACCATCATACCATCCTTAGCACCATGGTTAGCTAGATACCACTTAAACATTTCATAGCTAGATACCACTTGGAAATACTTTGGAAATGAAATCATTAGATATCCTATGCATGCTAGTTTTTCATTTCATCATTCAATCCTACAACTAGCATACACCACACAAGCATGGATATTGAAATTTAAAACTTATGCCATGCAAGCAAACATATGAGATGCACATTCAAATGCACCATACAAGTTTATGAGCTTGCTCCCCCTACTTGTGTGCTCAAAGTTTTAATTGATCCCTTTCCTTTGTCAATTCTTTCCTTATCATTTATATCTTCATTTCACTCCCCCATCACTTCTTTGTACACTAATTTCTCCCCCTTTGTACTAATATCTTTGTTTCTCTCCCCCTTTATCATCAATGACCACAAAGGTTTAAAGACTTAGATAGGTAGAGATTATCAATGTCAATCAATGGGGTGAGGATCATATTTTCAAAATTGGTTCAAACTAGAATTTTTACCAAAGATATTTAACTCGGTTTGATCCAAGGACAAGTTTCTTCACACCTCCAAATAAGGGTTATCTTGTACCATATTGAGTTAAACTCTTATAGTTCATTTTCTAGATTAAACACTAGGTTTACAAGCCCACAAACATGTTATATGCTATCACTAGATCAAGTTAAGCATAGAGGCAATAGTGATACCATATACACATCAAATTCATTTGATTTTTATAAATGAGCCTAATAAGTAGGTCCTAATGAAATGAGGAATGACTAGATGCACTAAACATGTCCTTAGCAAGGATGTATGTCATGCCAATCAACTTTTACCTTTGATAGCTCGAAGGAGAGGCATGTCATATAAGTGGGGGGTGCATCAACACATATTTGAGAAATCCAATATGTTCAACTCATTCCTTAGCTTGCAAAACCTTTTCTCATCCAATGGCTTGGTGAATATATCGGCAAGTTGATCTTCGGTGCCTATACTCTCAATACAAATATCCCCTTTTTGTTGGTGATCTCTTATGAAATGATGGCGGACATCAATGTGCTTTGTTCTTGCATGTTGCACCGGATTGTTGGTTAGCTTGATTGCACTCCCATTGTCACATAGCAATGGCACTTTCTTGAACTTGATTCCAAAGTCATTTAAGGTGGCCTTCATCCAAAGAATTTGTGCACAACAACTACCAGCGGATATGTATTCGGCTTCGGCGGTTGATAATGCAACACTATTTTGCTTCTTTGATGACTATGAAACAAGTGATCTTCCCAACAATTGACATATGCCCGATGTGCTCTTCCTTTCAACATTGCATCCCGCATAATCCGAGTCGGAGTAACCAACTAGCTCAAACTTTGCTTCTTTGGGATACCATAATCCAACATTTTATGTATGCTTCAAGTACCTCAAAATCCTTTTTGTAGCCTTCAAATGACTTTCTCTTGGTGAGGCTTGAAATCTTGCACACATGCATACACTAAACATGGCATCCGGCCTTGATGCGGTCACATAGAGTAGGCTTCCAATCATAGACCGATACAACTTTTGATCCACCATGTTTCCACTTGCATCACTATCCAAGTTGCCATTGGTTCCCATTGGTGTGCTAATGGCTTTACTTTCACTCATGTCAAACTTCTTGATCATGTCCTTGATGTACTTGCCTTGACTTACAAATGTACCATGTTTCAATTGCTTAATTTGAAGACCAAGGAAGTAACTCAATTCTCCAATCATGGACATCTCAAACTCATTAGCCATCATCTTTCCAAATTCATCACAAAAATCTTGATTGGTTGACCCAAATATGATATCATCAACATAGATTTGCAACACAAACAAGTCTTTTTCAATCTTCTTGATGAAAAGAGTAGTATCACCTTGCCCATTGTGAACCCTTTAGAGAGTAGGAAGTCCCTCAATCTCTCATACCATGCTCTAGGTGCTTGCTTCAAGCCATACAATGCTTTCTTCAACTTGTACACATGGTTGGGCTTCTTGTCATCTTCAAAACCGGGAGGTTGCTCAACATATACTTCTTCATTGATGTAGCCATTGAGAAATGCACTCTTGACATCCATTTGATAGAGCTTGATGTTGTGGGCATAAGCATAGGCTAGCAAGATTCTAATTGTTTCCAATCTAGCAACCGGGGCATATGTTTCTTCAAAGTCAAGACCTTCAACTTATGTATAGCCTTGTGCTACCAATCTTGCTTTGTTCCTTACAACTATCCCATCTTGATCTTGCTTGTTTCTAAAAACCCATTTGGTTCCAATCACATTGTGTCCCTTTGGTCTTTCTACCAATTCCCATACTTGATTTCTTATGAAGTTATTCAATTCTTCATGCATAGCATTCACCCAATCAACATCCTTCAAAGCTTTATCTATCTTCTTTTGTTCAATGGATGACACAAATGAGAAGTGTTCACAAAATGATGCCAATCTTGATCTTGTTTGCACACCTCTTGAAATATCACCAATGATAGTCTCCAATGGATGATCTCTAGCAATACTTGTTGGTTGGAGCAATGGAACTTGATTGCTTGCACTAGCTTGATCATTGGGTTGAGATGATGTACTAGCCACTTGATCTTGATCAATATCATGAGAGCCACTTGCACTAGCTTGATTTATATCATCTTGCTCATTTGAGTTAGAGAGCACTTGCACTTGATCATCTTCATCATCAATTACTTGCCTAGGCCTCAATTCACCGATATCCATGTTCTTCATGGCATTTGAAAGTTGAATGCCTCTAACATCTTCCAAGTTCTCATTCTCTACTTGTGAACCCTTGGTTTCATCAAATTCAACATCATGAACTTCCTCAAGAGTACCACTATCCAAATTTCAAACTCTATATGCTTTGCTTGTAGTTGAATAGCCAAGTAGGAATCCTTCATCACATTTCTTGTCAAACTTGCCCAATCTAGTCCCTTTCTTCAAGATATAGCATTTGCACCCAAAGACCCGAAAATATGCAATGTTAGGCTTTCTACCATTCAAGAGCTCATATGGTGTCTTTTCTTTCAACTTGTGACAATAGAGACGGTTGCTACAATAGCAAGCCGTGTTGATAGCTTTAGCCCAAAAAGATTGACTCACATTGTATTCACTAAGCATAGACCTTGCCATATCAATGAGTGTTCTATTCTTTCTCTCAACAAGCCTATTTGATTGAGGTGTGTACTTGGCCAAGAATTGATGTATAATTCCAAATTCATCACACAACTCATCAATTCTAGTGTTCTTGAACTCACTACCATTGTCACTTCTAACTCTCTTGATGGTTGTTTCAAACTCATTATGAATACCCTTGACAAATGATTTGAATGTTGCAAATACATCACTTTTGTCCACTAGAAAGAATACCCATGTGTATCTAGTGTAGTCATCCACTATCACAAAGCCATATTTGTTACCACCAATGCTAGTGTATTGTGTTGGCCCAAACAAATCCATGTGCAATAACTCAAATGCTTTACTAGTGCTCATCATGCTTTTCTTAGCATGGGTGTTTCCAACTTGTTTGCCGGCTTGACAAGAGCTACAAAGCTTATCCTTTTCAAACACAACATCTTTCAAGCCTTTAACTAAGTCATGCTTAACCAATCTATTCAATTGTTTCATTCCAATATGACCAAGCCTTCTATGCCATAACCAACCCATGCTAGACTTAGTGAACAAGCATGTAGACAATCTAGCTTCACTAGCATTGAAATCAACTAAGTATAGATTCTCATATCTAAAGCCTTTAAAGATCAAGTTAGAGCCATCTACACTTATGATTTCTACATCATCTACTCTAAATATGCATTTGAATCCAAGATTACACAATTGTGCCATGGATAGCAAATTGAAATTCAAGCTCTCTACTAGCAACACATTGGATATGCTCATGTCATTGGATATTACAATCTTACCAAGCCCTTTGACCTTGCCTTTGCCATTGTCACCAAATGTGATACTATCATAACTATCATTGCCATTGGTGTTGATTGAGTTGAACATTCTAGCATCACCGGTCATGTGTTGAGTGCACCCACTATCAAGAACCCAATGCCTTCCTCTGGCTTTGTAATTGACCTACAAAAGAGGATTAATTCCTTTTAGGTACCCAAACTTGCTTGGGTCCTTGAAGGTTAGTAACCAAGCTCTTTGGCACCCAAATGGCTTTCTTCTTTGAGCCTATCCATGGTTTGCCAATGAACTTAGCCTTCACACTATTTGTACCCTTAACAAGCATATAGGAAGAATTAAGCTTAATGGAGGATACATTTTTATTTTTGCTCTTGTTGGTGCATTCTTGCTCTTTATGACCAACTTGCTTGCAACTAGTGCAAAATCGACTATTGTTCTTCACAAAACTAGTCTTGTGAGGAGCAAAGGCCGCCTTGCCTTTTTTGGGGTTATAGCCCAATCCCTCTTTGTAGAGAGAAGCTCTTTGGCTACCCAAGGCCATAAGCAAGCGGTCCTCACCACCATAAGCCTTAGCCAAGGTGTGAGTGAGCTTAGTTACCTCCTTCTTGAGGTTTTCATTCTCAACCACTAGTGAGGTATCATAAGTGAGACCATCACTACTAGATGAGGTAGAAGTGGAAGTGCTACAAGAAGGGTTAGTTGGAGGAACAATGATAGGCATAGATAGTGATGCATCAATTAAATCACAAGTTAAACCTACATTGCAAGTTTCAACATGCTTATTTTTAGTTTGCTCATCAAGTAGAGAGGAATGAGCCTTTTCAAGCTTTTTGTGAGCCTTGTAAAGCTTCTCATGGGCATCCTCTTGCCTCTCATGAGATGCATTAAGCTCACCAAATGCTTGCTTAAGGGCTTTTAGTTCCTTACGCAAGCTTTTGCATTCCCTTCTTGAGATGTTAAAGTGTTCTCTAGCATCTTCTAGCATGTCAATTAATTCATCTTTTGTAGGTTCATCATCATCATTATCACTATCACTTTCATGTTCACTATCACTTCCATCATCACAAGTTTGTACCTTAGTGGCCTTAGCCATGAAGCATGATGGAGAGTCAAAGAGAGAAGGCGTCTCATTGATTGCAATACTTGCAAGAACCTTCTTCTTGGTGGTCTTGTGATCATCACTATCATCATCATCATCACTTGAGGAAGCATCACTATCCCAAGTGACCACATATGATCCACCCTTCTTCTTCTTGAAGAATGTCTTGTCCTTCTTCTCCTTCTTTTCTTTCTTGTCCTTCTTCTTGTTCTTCTTGTCATCATCATTGTCGCTATTATATGGGCATTGAGCAACAAGATGATCTTTGCTTCCACACTTGAAGCATCTTCTTAACTCATCTTTGTTCTTGGATGAAGACTTCTTTCTTCTTGCACGGTAGCCTTTCTTCACCATGAACTTGCCAAACCTCTTAACAAAGAGAGCCATCTTCTCATCATCACTATCATCCCATGAATCATCATCCTCACTTGATGTTTCTTGCTTTGCTTTGCCCTTGGATGATGTGGCCTTGAATGCCACACTCTTCTTCTTGTCTTCCTTCTTCTCATCTTTCTTCTCCCTCTTTTCTTCCTTCTCATCATCATCTCTATAGGCATCATCGGTCATGATATCTCCCAAGACTTGGTTTGGTGTCATGGTGTCCAAACCACTCCTTACTAGAATAGTGACCAATGTATCAAATCTTGAGGGTAGGCATCTCAAGAACTTGTTTGAGAACTCCTTGTCCTCTATCTTCTCACCAAGTGCCTTGAGATCATTTACAATCACTTCCATCCGATGGAACATGTCCGGCACACTCTCATCTTCCTTCATCTTGAAACTAGCAAATTTATCCTTGAGAATGTATGCCTTTGCACCCTTGATTGCCTTGGTGCCCTCAAATGATTCTTCCAATTTCTTCCATGCCTCATGAGCTCTCTCAATGTTCTTGATTTGTTCAAATGTTCTTTCATCCAAAGCATCATGGATGGCACTAAGAGCAATATCATTGTTTTGAAGTAGCAATTCTTCGACGGCGGTGGGAGCATCTTCATCTTCTATCTCAATTTTTGTTTCTACCACCTTCCAAATCTTCCTATTGATTGACTTGATATATGTTGTCATCTTAGCCTTCCAATAAGGATAGTTGGAGCCATCTAATTGGGGTGGCTTCTTGGTGTTGTTGATTTGAGTCATTTTAACATCGAAGGTTGTTAAGCCTCAAATAACGGTGACCTCAGCTCCGATACCACTTGAAAGGTCCTAATGGCTAGAGGGGGGGTGAACAGCCTAATAAAATTTCTACAACAACACTTAACAAACCGGTTAGACAATTATGAGGCAAAGCGAGTGTTGCGCTAGCCTACTCAAAATGCAAGCCACCAACCACAATTCTAGTTTAGATAGTGTCTATCCACACAATAGCAAAGACACTACCCTATGTTAGTGTGCTCTCAAAGACTAACTAAAGAGCCACACCAGCCAAGCAAACAAGCTCTCACAACTAGTTACACTAAAGAGCTTGACAACTAGTTTGTGATAATATAAAGAAAGTGACCAAGAAGGTTATACTGTCATGTAGAGGAAGGAGCCAATCAATCACAAGAGAGAATAACAATGGAGACCAATCACCTCGGAATCAAAGATAGACACAATGATTTTTTACCGAGGTTCACTTGCTTGCCGGCAAGCTACTCCTCGTTGTGGCGATTCACTCACTTGGAGGTTCACGCGCTAATTGGCATCACACGCCAACCCTCAATAGGGTGCCGCACAACCAACACAAGATAAGGATCACACAAGCCACGAGCAATCTACTAGAGTACCTTTTGGCGCTCCACCGGGGAAAGGTCAAGAACCCCTCACAATCACCACGATCGGAGCCGGAGACAATCACCACCTCCGCTCGACGATCCTTGATGCTTCAAGCCATCTAGGTGGCGGCAACCACCAAGAGTAACAAGTGAAATCCATAGCAAAACACGAACACCAAGTGCCTCTAGATGCAATCACTCAAGCAATGCACTTGGATCACTCCCAATCTCGCTATGATGATGAATCAATGATGGAGATGAGTGGGAGGGCTTTGGCTAAGCTCACAAGGTGGCTATGTCAATGCAAATGGCCAAGAGAGTGAGCTTGAGCTGGCCATGGGGCTTAAATAGAAGGCCCCATGAAATAGAGCCATTGTACCCCTTCACTGGGCACAACGCGGGGTGACCGGACGCTCCGGTCCGATCGACCGGACGCTGGCCCTCAGCGTCTGGTCACGTGATTCACGCCACGTGTCCCCCGCTTCAAATACAGTTCGTCAGATTTCAACGGTCGTCTGCTGACCAGACGCGTCAGTTAGAAAGTGACCGGACGCTGGACTTTAGCGTCCGGTCGTTTCCAATAAGGTTCCAAACATGATTTTTCCTGACCGGACGCGTCCGGTCATGCTTGACCGGACACAGCCAGCGTCCGGTCACACTACGTCTCCTCTATACGCCCTACGTCAGCGTACGTCAGCACTGACCGGACGCACCCTGCCAGCGTCCGGTCATGAGACCGAAATGCACGCCCTCTGCTGCAACTGACCGAACGCGCCGGTCCAACCGAGACCAGCGTCCGGTCACTTGCAGTGACCTCCGTTTTTTCTGTCTAGGGCGTCGGTGGAGTTTCTTACCCTTACACCTAAGCTTCACCACCCTTGATCAAATGTGCCAACCACCAAGTGTATCACCTTGTGCACATGTGTTAGCATATTTTCACAAACATTTTCAAGGGTGTTAGTACTCCACTAGATCCTAAATGCATTTGCAATGAGTTAGAGCATCTAGTGGCTCTTTGATAACCGCATTCCAATACGAGTTTCACCCCTCTTAATAGTACGGCTATCAAAGCTAAATGTGATCACACTCTCTAAGTGTCTTGATCACCAAACAAAATGGCTCCTACAATTTATACCTTTGCCTTGAGCCTTTTGTTTTTCTCTTTCTTCTTTCCAAGTCCGAGCACTTGATCAATACCATGGCATCACCATCATCATGTTATGATCTTCATTTGCTTCACCACTTGGAGTGTGCTACCTATATCATGATCACTTGATAAACTAGGTTAGCACTTAGGGTTTCATCAATTCACCAAAACCAAACTAGAGCTTTCATTGTGTGATCCTCATCTTGTGTTGGTTGTGTGGCACCCGATTGCGGGTTTGGTGTGTGATGCCAATTAGCGCATGAACCTCTAAGTGGGTGAATCGCCACAACATGGACTAGCTTGCCGACAAGCAAGTGAACCTCGGTAAAAAAAATCGTGTGTCAACATTGTTCGTGGATTTCTTGGTATTCATTGTGGTTGATTGGCTTCATTCCGTGATTGGCTCAATCCCTCGACACGGCGGTATAATCAACACATCTCGTCTCTTGTATTTACATTCCTAGTATAGCTACGCTCTTTAGTGTAATTAGTTTCGAGAGCTAGCTTGTGTCGGATCTAGTGGTTAGTGAGGCTCTTTAGTTTGTCTTTGAGAGCTCACTAATTTAGTGTAGTGACTTAGCAAATTGTGTGCTTAGAGATCATAGTCACTAGAATTGTCGTAGGTGGCTTGCATTTTTAGTAGGCTAGTGCAATACTCGCTTCGTCATTTATTTGTCAAACATCTTTGCTAAGTGTTGTTGTAGAAATTTTTAATAGGCTATTCACCTCTCTCTAGCCATTAGGACCTTTCAAATGGTGTGATCAACAAGAGCTCATGTTTGAGGCTTGTTGAATTTTAGAGACCCTAGCAATAAGTCTCTTTACATCCTGTGGATGGCCTTCTTTGTTTAGAATTAGGGTTTGAGTTGGTTTTCTCAAAAGAACATTGTTTAACAAGAGTTGTTAAGTAAGCTGTAACATGTTGGTCTGACTCCTCTTCAATGAGGATGAAGCCGGAAACTCTTTCCATTATCTAAATAAATTATCAAATCAATCTCTTGAATAAGTTGTAGGGGCATTATTTGTGTGCACATTCATAAGAGTATATAAGCGTTCGTATATTAAGAGCATCTCAAAAGTTTCCAAAACCCTCTCCCAATCTTTATTTTTTAGCAATATTGAAAAAATTGCTCTCCAGCAACTTCTAATCTTTCTGCACTTGGGAAAACCGACTCAACCACACGGAAATATAAGCGCGCGTATCAATCGATCAATCTTGAGGTAATCATGTGTCATCATTGTCCGAGGATTTCTTGGTATTCATTGTGGTTGATTGGCTTCATCCTGTGATTGGCTCAATTCCTCGACACGGCGGTATAATCATCACATCCGTCTCTTGTATTTACATTCCTAGTATTGCTACGCTCTTTAGTGTAATTAGTTTTGAGAGCTAGCTTATGTCGGATCTAGTGGTTAGTGAGGCTCTTTAGTTTGTCTTTGAGAGCTCACTAACTTAGTGTAGTGACTTAGCAAATTGTGTGCTTAGAGATCATAGTCACTAGAATTGTGGTAGGTGGCTTGCATTTTTAGTAGGCTAGTGCAACACTCGCTTCGTCGTTTATTTGTCAAACATCTTTGCTAAGTGTTGTTGTAGAAATTTTTAATAGGCTATTCACCTCTCTCTAGCCATTAGGACCTTTCAAACAGTGTGATCAACAAGAGCTCATGGTAGAGGCTTGTCGAATTTTAGAGACCGTAGCAATAAGTCTCTTTACATCCTGTGGATGGTCTTCTTTGTTTAGAATTGGGTTTTGAGTTGGTTTTCTCAAAAGAACATTGTTTAACAGGAGTTGTTAAGTAAGCTGTAACATGTTGGTTTGACTCGTCTTCAATGAGGATGAAGCCGGAAACTCTTTCCATTATCTAAATAAATTATCAAATCAATCTCTTGAATAAGTTGTAGGGGCATTATTTGTGTGCACATTCATAAGAGTATATAAGCGTTCGTATATTAAGAGCATCTCAAAAGTTTCCAAAACCCTCTCCCAATCTTTATTTTTTAGCAATATTGAAAAAACTGCTCTCCAACAACTTCTAATCTTTCTGCACTTGGGAAAACCGACTCAACCGCATGGAAATATAAGCACGCGTATCAATCTCGAGGTAATCATGTGTCATCATTGTCTGAGGATTTCTTGGTATTCATTGTGATTGATTGGCTTCATCTTGTGATTGGCTCAATTCCTTGACACAGCGGTATAATCATCACATCCGTCTCTTGTATTTACATTCCTAGTATTGCTACGCTCTTTAGTGTAATTAGTTTTGAGAGCTAGCTTGTGTCGGGTCTAGTGATTAGTGAGGCTCTTTAGTTTGTCTTTGAGAGCTCACTAACTTAGTGTAGTAACTTAGCAAATTGTGTGCTTAGAGATCATAGTCACTAGAATTGTGGTAGGTGATATGCATTTTTAGTAGGCTAGTGCAACACTCGCTTCGTCGTTTATTTGTAAAACATCTTTGCTAAGTGTTGTTGTAGAAATTTTAATAGGCTATTCACCCCCTCTAGCCATTAGGACCTTTTAAACGGTGTGATCAACAAGAGCTCATGGTAGAGGCTTGTCGAATTTTAGAGACCGTAGCAATAAGTCTCTCTACATCCTGTGGATGGCCTTCTTTGTTTAGAATTGGGTTTTGAGTTGGTTTTCTCAAAAGAACATTGTTTAACAAGAGTTGTTAAGTAAGCTGTAACATGTTGGTCTGACTCCTCTTCAATGAGGATGAAACCAGAAACTCTTTCCATTATCTAAAAAAATTATCGAATCAATCTCTTGAATAAGTTGTAGGGGCATTATTTGTGTGCACATTCATAAGAGTATATAAGCGTTCGTATATTAAGAGCATCTCAAAAGTTTCCAAAACCCTCTCCCAATCTTTATTTTTTTGCAATATTGAAAAAACTGCTCTCCAACAACTTCTAATATTTCTGCACTTGGGAAAACCGACTCAACCGCACGGAAATATAAGCGCGCGTATCAATCGGTCAATCTCGAGGTGAAAGGACATGGAGAAGAATGAGGAGTAGGGCAGGGTTCCCAATAGAAATGTACAAGAGAGAAATAAAGTATAAAGGTGGTTAGGGTAATTTAAAAATAGTCCAGGATTTCTGATGTAAAATTGCCTTCTATATTTAAGAAACGAGCTTTTACAAATGGTTGGAGGAATCCAGCAAATATGCTCCCAACTTTTTTGAGCAACTTAGATTTACCAATTATTTGTTTTGGAACTATTGGAGATGTTCTTAGCATTCACGTATGTATTGTATTTTTAAGTAAATAAATAAATAAAAGGCATAAAAGACAACACACGCAACATGTTTTGTTTGGAAAGGGTGTGGTGGTGCGGCGGCCCAACCCAACTCAAGGGCCATTGATCCATCGTAAGACGTACAGTCACGGTCCAAAGTCTCAGTATGGCCCGGCCCATTGCTAAATCCCTAGTCCAAAATATCTGAAGTGTCTAATAACGTTGCTTCTCGTCGTATAAACGCAAAGTCTATAGATTACTATTCTGATGCGTTGTGTCTACCACATGAACCACATAATCAATTATCATACTATGTATAGATTTTTATTTATTGGGCAAAACATATGGGTAAGTAGTGTTTGATTGGTTCCAAATCTATGGACCTCGAAAAAGATTGGATTCTATGCCTTGCGGTTTCTTGAGGAAGACATAGCACACTCTTTGGTTTGTTGTTCCTTATGGAGTTTGTACTACTTATCCTGATGAATAAAGAAGAGTGATGCTTTACTAAAAAAAGCACACTCTCCTTCTTCATTATATCCTATGTGGTGAGCTAATTAATGCGTAAGACAGTGGCCACATGCAGTACTAGGAGAGGCCACAGAGATATCACTCCTCAAATGTGCCAAACAATAAGTAATCTTTGTATTTTTGCAGGCCAATAGTGATCTTGACTTTACAATACATTCTCTTTATGAATATACTATCTCTTTTACTCATTCAATTTATAACAAACCTTTTTTAATCCATAATCAATAATAATTATATTAGGATTACTAACAGAGATAAAGGAAACCTGCATATCTAACCTTTCCCACATCGGGCACTTATCTATTTTTAATGTCTAATTAGATCGAGAAATCCTTCCTACCAACCAAGGAAGTTAAGCTTGTTGCTTTTTGTTGTAAAAGGCTATGTTCGCTTTGCTGAAAAGCCAGGTTGAAAAGTATTGTTCGCTGATTTGTTGCAAGAGAAAAACTGATAAGCCAAGCGAACAGGGCAAAAGAATTGGAGCTAGGCTCCGTCCATTTCAAAATACTGTTGTATTTTTTCATTCATTATAGCATCACTCACATGAGTTCCATTTTTTAAGATAATGGACTGGCATAAGTTCCTGAGCTTCCTATTTGATCTTCACTTCTTTTAGCGGGTTGGGAACGGCCGGCTGACTGAGTTGGTCAGTGCAGGCTCAGTACCTCCTCCTGGGGCGGTTAGAGTTCGAGTCCTGAGGGACTCACTCTCGTGGCTTTAGCCACAGCGACCATGGAAAAAAAAACTACCTCGTCTGCCCCACATCCAAAGCACAGATCTGTGGCCAGCTCATCTCACGGAGCTGCGGTGCCACGGGTGTAAGGTGGGGCAGGGGTTCAGAGATTTTCTCGATCTGCGTGAGAATATCTTCTTCTTAAGCCGGAATACCCGAGGGCTATCTAGCCACCGCGGATTAAGTTTTTTAGCGGATTGAAGTACTCCTTCTATTTTTCTATATGTCGTATTAGTTTTGTAAGTCAAACATTTCTAATTTTGACCATAATTATATATATATATATATATATATATATATATATATATATATATATATATATATATATATATATATATATATATATATATATATATATGTTAACAACATAAGATTTATGTTTTTCAATTCACTATGAGAAATATTTTCATAATACATAGTTCATATGTTGTGAAACTACACGCTTCCTAGCATGAGTATTGTATTGTTTACATTATCAGACAACTCCATCATCTCTTGTCGTCCTTGCATTGGGTAGAATTCAGTTCTAGTTCAAACAGATGCATCTTGTAGCAGTGATGATATTTTTCCTTAAAAAGAAGAGTGAAATTAATGCCTAATAATAAGACACTGTGCAGTGGAGCACTGTGCTAGGCCATAGAGATATAGAGATGCTCAGTCGTCAAATGTCCCATCTAATACCATCATGTGCAAAGTAATGACATTTTTTCCCCTTAAAATACATAAAAGGCTGCGATGACCTTTAGGAATTAGGAGTATAGCACTCTAGCAGTACTACTGTACTCCATCAACTTTGACGTTGAAGTTGCTGGCAAATCAAAACAATCAGAGAACAGTGTTTTTCAGCTTCCTGTTCACTTCTCTTGTAATCTGTACTTTTCAGCTTCTTTTTTCAATCGGAACAGTATTTTTCTCTTACAATAAATCAGTCGGAACAGTGTTTTTGCTTGTTTTTTCAGCGAAGCGAACGGAGCCGTAATGGTAGGAGTACACTCTACACTGCAGGATGTGCATGCTCTGGCTGCATTTATCTCTACATCTTATTCAGATGGTTAAAATAGAGCTGCAGCATTCTCAGAAGTAGCTAGGCATTTGTCCAGCATATATACTATATATACATATACTTTTGTGTACATGTACAAACGGTACGGTAGCACGGCCAGTACGGGAGTAGTACTGGTAAACAGTAGAAGACCGTGCATGCATTTGTGTTTACTGTGCTCGAAAAGAGCGGTAGTCTTGTCATTTTCTAATATTACAGCAGGATATGGGGGTGGGAGAGCGGGTAAAATGAAATGGGTCATCAGAAGGCACGACTGACTTCCATTGCGTTTTGTTGAGCCGTTTCTCAAGCTTCAAGCTGATCGTGTGCACGACACATATACTATGGCACCCGGTTATAAGAACAAAATCAGATATACATTATATGTGAGCATAGGAAGTCAAATCTTACATATAGCTACAAATAAGGATAATATCGAAAGACAATGCTCAAAATATAACGTACTTAGTATAAAGGATATAAACTTAGACAGCAAACAGTGGAAAGATAACTCTGATCTTCGGGTGAAGACTCCAATTCTACAGGAACAACTGACTGGTTGATCACAAGCCTAATTCCTCAAAACTCTAGCAATCTAATACACATCCGGGATTTTTATCCAAAGATTTAAAAAGTAAAGCAAGCGTAAGTACATGTCGTACTCAAAAAATATAACATGGGGTTCATGAGGCTCAAAAGGTTGATACTAGTTTAACTACGATTAGCTTTTGATGAGTCATCTTTAAGCAATTGGGTAGCAACAAGTTTATTCATAAGCCCATATAAACACATGATCAGGTAAACATGAATAATGAATAACATAAACAGTAATCGTTTGTGAGCATTTTATTCATCAGTATCATCAGTGTCTATCATCTATTCCGTAAGGGTCCAAGGCTGCTCGTGACCGTGAGCACGACTGATATACAATTTTTACACTCTGTAGAGGTTGTATACTTTCACTATGAGTTGTGATTTACCCTTTCGCCCGAGACGGTCATCCTCTTGACCCACTACCAAGGAAGGTCGGCAGGGCTCACTATGAAGCCTTTCAAAGGTCCGTCTAACAAGTTAGAGCCGCTAGGTTTCTCCATCAATAAGCATGAACTCCCCTCCAAGCAGTGACTAATAAAATACTAAGAAACCAAAGTGCACCCTCTTGGCAGGCCGAGATCATACCTGTCAGAGCCCCTCTTGCTCCACAAAGGTAATCACTAACAAGCTAGAAAAGGTCCTCATACTGAGCTAAAGCCAGAGCCATGTAGCCCTCACAGTTGTACTGTAAGTCCCGGATGTTCGCTTATAGATAAGTCCTTAGGAAGAGTAATCTATAGCACCATAAAATAGTCTAATGCTCTAGCCCCTGGTTCTATGGTGCTAAAAAGCATCTTTTAGTGTTTATTGCATATTCCATTAGTCAAGTTATAAGATCATGGTTGTAGTTGAGCATTAGCATCATACTACCCAATGCAATAACCCGTAGGTAACCAGGAATCCAGGATATCAAATAGCTAGGAAAATTACTACGGTTGTCAAGGTAGACACATGTATATGATTAAATTATTAAAGTGAATAGGACAACAAGAAAGATCACATGCTATACTTGCCTTAAACTCTGATCCTTCTTTTAGTCCAAAACTTCCAAAGAACTCCTTCTTGATCAATACATAAAGCTCACCGACTTAATAAGATCATAAAGCACCACACAAGCATCCATGCAATCATACACGAAGCACACAATACATCTAAATTAAAACAGTACACCAAACATAATAAACATCAAGTAAAAAGGTTTTAAAAATGTTCTACATGTTACTATGAACACACAGACACGAAAAACACGCTAATCGAAGCTACGGTTGTAAAGAAACGACTACATGGTTTTATATTATAAAAGAAAAGCGAAGACTATAAGCTTGATTTATGTTAATTAGGAGAAACTATGTGAGTAGCATTAATTTAGATTAAACAAATCATATTTATACTTAAAAACTGAGTTGAAGCTAATCATATTTTATTTATAAATATTTTGATATCATTTATGCAAATTCAACTTTAACTTGCAAATACAAACTGACATGTGAGAACATCTAATCAAATTTGATATGTGTGTTTAGACTAAACATATTATAATTTAGAAACATATTTATGTTAGCAACTAGTCATGTTAAAACTTATTTGCAAAAGAGCATTGTATATAATTATGTTGCTTTTATTTATAAAAACTAGTTGCATTCATATTAATCAAATTAATATTTAAGCATATATATATATATATAAGTCACTTGACATAAAAAACGACGACACTAGTATGTAGATCACATCGATACAAATCTAACGCAATTGGAACGACTCAAAACGGACTTAAAATGAATATACGACGATGATATTATGAACTGGTGGTAATTTTGTAATTACCTCGTCTTCATCCTTTGGACTCCTGTACAACCACCACACGGCCATGGCAACAGTAGCTGCGCAGGGGTGGGCTCGACTTGTTGTACGAACGAGAGGATGGCCGGGCTGGGTAGCGGCCGTGCACAGCCCGCACGTGCGCTCGCCCTTGCACGAGGCGGCAACTGGCAGGGCCCGCCCGACAGTGCCAGTGACGGTGCATGTACCCGAGCAGCACGGCACAGAAGAGAAAAATAAACACCGAAGCATCATCAAGCGCAACGAGAAAGGAAAAGAGGAAAAATAACAGATGAAAGCTCATAGAACTTTGATATGGCGATAGTCAAACTCTAGACTGGGGCAAGGTGGCCACGACGGAACTCCACGCGGTTGGGCAGCGCGGCGGCAACAGCGATGGCGACGACAAGAGGAGGAAAAATTCTAATTTACTACACGAGGAATTTCCCAAACTAGGGGCTTCTCTTACGGTAGTTTTGATGTGCTTTACTCAAGGAGTTGATATATATTTATAGGGAGAAAACTCCCCACATCTATATCAACTAGCAATAATGTACTAATTAATGTTGCGCCCTCCACATTTACTAATGGTTCTAAATAATCATTCAAGCCCATTAGTAAATAGATACATGGGTCTTTAGGATTTATTATGATTATTGCACATGGGCTTTGAGCGTTGGGAAAAATGAGAGATTTATTATTTTCGAAATTAATTAATTTCATAGATAAAATAATTGTAGAAAAGTCTATAATTATTATTTAAGCCACGAAAAATACACCGAAAGCTCTGAAAGTTCGGAGAGAATTCCCAGAGACATTATGGAACATGAGAAACCCAAATAAAGTATTTGGAGCCTATGATAAGATAATTTAGAGCATCTAAAAATTAAATTATGCTCACAGACAAGTAGGAATAAGTTCCAGAAAAATCTAAAAAAAATTCCGAGAAGTTTATAGAGACTGATTGACGAACGATGAACTGAAAGGAGTGATTTGCGTTACAAAGAAAAGATTTTAGGAAGCTCCCAACGAAAACTTGAGCCGAGAAACAAAGAATTTGATTGTAGAAAAAGATAAAGGCGTGCCGAAAAAGGAAAATCGACCAACTAACGCATTTTAAAGACTTTGCTCACTCTCAACGCACAAAGAAGCAACAATCAAACATCATATCATCCAAACGCCTGTCAAAATTAGAAAACTTTAAAAATTCATATTTTTCCTATAACTAAATTTGCGCTAGCTCAAACTAAAATTGGTAAATTTTATCCAAATATTAAAATAATTATTTTTATTTAGTGTTTTCTATGCACAACCCAAAATTAGAAATTTTGGGATGTGACATATACACGCACACGTAGTGTTTTTTATAAGACCAAATCAAGCCAATAATTTATTACTTTCTTTTTGGAAGGGGAAGGGATCAAATTCTAGTAATAAGCTAGGTAGCACAATTACATCACCGTTTACATACAAATCTTTGGACCCAAAGAAATATACGCTAGGGTATGTTAGCCCTCCTAATAACAATCTTCACCTCTAAACCATGTTGAGGAGTATCTAATTCCAACCTATTGGAATGAACTCAATAACGCCGACGATAGCCAAAGGAGCATAACCCTCCAATCACCATTACCTCAATGACAGGCACCAAAACTTGAAAACACTGTATGATTCAATGCCACGAGAACTTCAATTCCCATAAGGCATCTGATACGTTGAAAGAACAACATCGACCGCACCATCGTCGAAGATGATCAAGGGGCAATCAATCTTCCACCGCCAGTACTAGCACTGCTGGATAGGGAAGCCCGGATACCTGCTCGACCGTCATGAGATCAGAATCTAGTTAAGTGGTAACACATAGATGCAAACGAGGAACTCAATTACCTTCCTAATCGCATTGACCCTACAAAAGTAGGAGCAACATGAAGACCACAGTATTGGATGCCTAGAGCTGCACCCGCACCAGAGATGCGTAGGATAAATAAGATCCGACAAGAATCAATGAAGGTTGAAGGCGATGGTAACCAACAACTCATAGAATAGACTTTATTCAATCTAATCTAGAACCCTAAAAACTAATAGATTTAAACAACAGAGGGAGATCCCCATTCCTCCTTACCGCCGGCGAGGCCGGCCATCACATGGCAAGGAGGAGGGAGCCCACGATAATTGTAGGGGCAGCATGAGGGATTAGGGGCCAGCCTCATGTTGCGTGTGACAAAAAGTCGAAGGCATAATAAATTATTACTTTGAACCTAAGGGAGGAGCATTTTGCCAATGCAATCTGAATAAAGTAGGAACAACTTTTCTTAGAGCATCTCTAGCAACGATCCTCAAATCAGGGCCTTTATTTTATATTTGAGGGCTTCCTTACTTTTGAAAGTCTTTTTATGGGTTCAACTCTAACAAGAACCTGCAAATTAGAGCTCCTACTCCTCTAGAACCCACGTGTTAGTCACATTGATGTTTTTCCTTCCATCTATCATTTCTCCCTCTGTCCCGATGCGCACGACCACGGTGGCTTTCTTGAGGAGTTGGGCGCGGGAGGGGGAGAAGCTCCAGGCACAAGGGCCTCTCATCGGGGAAGGGCGGCTTAGTGTCATGATAGAGGAGCTCCTGTTAGGGAGGGTGCCGCCCACGCATTTGCTGAGTCGAGCGGGCCCGTTACCAGTCGAGGCCGGGGCGGAGGACCTCTGCCCCTAGAAGAGCACCGTGCCAAAGGGGTCCTGCCTTGGAGGGGCGCCACGCCAAGATGGCCTACCGGTCGGGGAGGGTGCACCAAGCCAGGAGAGCGTGGGGAGGGCCGCCTGAGCTGCCGAGGAGGGGCCACCGGGAAAGGGGCAGCTGGTGGGGCGAATCAGACAAGACTGTTGGGGAGACACGCGACGAGGAGATGACAGCGGAGGAGATGACGCGCTTGCTGGATCCGCATGGGCGTCGGGGGAGAACAAAAACAACCGTAAAGTAGGGGCTCCTTCCAGACCCTCTAGGAATGGGGGCTAAGAGGGATATTCGAGGAGGCCTCTTCACTTCTGATGGAGTTGCTCTCAGTGGACTGTGGAGTACTGAACAAGTGAACAGTAAAAGACCGTGCTGAGAGAGTGAAAGGTCATGCATATGTGCATGTTGCGGTAGCGAAGAGTGGTAACCATTTTGCAAAATAACAGCACGCTATAATGAAAAAAGGAAGTTCAAAAGTTACTGTAACTTTCATTCATCGATGCAGCATATGCGTTCGTATAATGCTATATATATCAGCTAGCTGATAGCTTACATAGTATGTATATACGCAAGTAGTAATTTTAATTTGTAAGACCATATTATGCCAGTAAATCATTATTGTTTTTACATGAGACAGGAGTGTTGCCAGTGCAATCTGAATCAACAAGCTAAAGAGGAGCAAAAGTTTCATCAGTGATTCATACCACCAGTACACCACTATGTCAGAATAACACTTCACTGCCGGTTCAAAATACCCTATCACTGTCGGATTTTGAACCGGCACAACCATACCGGCAGTGATGAGGGTAAGTTATCACTGTCGGTTCCTATAAACCGGCAGTGTTCTTCAACTTCACTGCCGGTTCTTTACACAACCGGCAGTGTTCATTTTCACCAACACTGCCGGTTCATAAGACCACCCGGTAGAGTTCAGTTCCAACAACACTGTTGGTTTGTGTTTCAACCGGCAGTGTTGTAGTAAGAATCACTGTCGGTTTGTGACAAGAATCGACAGTGATGGCTAAGCCAACTCTGCCGATTTGTGGCTCGAGCCGGCAGTGCAATCACTACCGGTTTTGTTGCTAACCGACAGTGATGTTTACGACAACACTACCGGTTTTCTGATAACCGACAATGATGTCACATTCGTATTTTATTGTTTTATAAATGATTTTAATTTATATTTTTTCGTGGAATTGGATTTTGCTTTATATACGCTACGTAGACGACAGGTCCATCAATATTAAACATAACAAATGTTATAGTTACAATTCAAATGTTCTTATCCAGATCTCGATCCCTCAAAATAAAAAAGAAATGTTCGCGGACTTCACAGATTGTGCAATGCTTCTTGAACTTCTGGCAAGCCGCTCTAGGCTATACTGGTCCTTGTACTTCATGGATTGTGCAATGGAAAATACTCTATCTTTTTCCAATGCCTCGGCTAAGATGAATTTTGTCAGCTCCGATTGCAGTGCGACGATCTCCATGTCTAACAGACTTTCGTGGTTATATTTCTTGCGCTGTCGTTCAAAAAAGATGATATCCAAAGAGGAACACCAAATCATTTTGTTGAATTATTAACAGACATAAATGAAATGAGAATTATACACACCAACTTATCGGCTTCTTCCGATTTCCCGCCGATGTAGCGAAGCATTGCCCACATTACATAAAACCTGCATTCATTGTTTCCCGCCGGTTGTGATAGGTACTTCCCCTCCATTTCGACAACCTTGAGTGGGACCGGCGTCCCACCGATATGTCTTCTTCGGACACTGAGCAACATTAAAGGAAAAACATTAGAAAATGGTATGTGTGATTAGAAAATAATATGTTATTAGGATCGCTTACTAATTCAGCACTATCACCAGTGCATCCAGATGATAAAATGGTTTTTTCTTTGAGTCCCACACCTCGATCAGATTTTTGGCAAGATTAACACAAATGAAGACGAAATGGTTGCTGCAATCACAAAATCCTAATTATCGAATAATCTTAACGAAAAAAGAAGCATAAAATTAAAAGCCGAGAACACATACTCGTAGTTGTAGGCTAGAAGTATGTGGGTTTTGTTCATCATCGTGAATTCGTCGAAAACAACAATCAATCTCTGTTTTAGGTCTTCCATGTCACATCCATGAAGGCCTAGACATGTCCTCTCATTGACTCGTAAGGAGTCCAAGAAGCCTATGTAATCCTATTTGCTTTTTAGAATACAAAATTTTGCTATACACCTACATAAAATCATGGGAAATGCTCAAAAGTTAACAATTTATGTCTCGAGAGAGTAGTTAATTGTAATATCGTGTGTGTAGGGTACTTACATAGTCCACAGCGTCAACATTTGAACATCGAGAGAGCGTTTCTGATATAGCTGGAACAAGCACTCCCACTCGACATCGAACTTCTCTTCTTCAGGATAATGGAAAACATGTGGCGAATGGATAATAACCTCAAAACCAAAGTCATTTGTCTCTATTGCTTGAGCCATGTAATATTCATGTAACTGGCGCATATATGTTGTCAGATTTTTATACTCATGATCGGGAACCAAAAGATTGCCCCTTTCATACTTCATTGCCGTTGTTCCCGTCCCTTATACATCATAATAGATGTTCGCAGCCTCTTCCATGGCTAATCCTAGGTTGTCTTCGACGTACTTCTGTATGTTTCTTAAATCTTTATTGTGCATTTCTTCGTCTCTTGTTGTAGCGTATTTATTCTGTGTTTGTCATTCGAATTCGGACTTCAACAAAAACGAAGGCAGTGAGGCACAGAGATTGAAGAAACTAACACAATCTTCCTTTGACATGTGTGCTGTAAATTTTTCTTTCATCAAGGTGGTAACGCTGCCACTAAATGGCCTTTTTCTTTTTTGTTGGTCCACTTTGGGAGCATTAGCGACCGAATTCAAGGACCTTTTCTACGACTGCGAGGATGTTCTTGATCTTGTTTTGGGCTGAGGTGGAGGAGGATGACGACGAGAATTCTATTTTCCCGGCGCTGATGAAAATGGAGGAGGAGGAGGAGTCTCTTTTCTCGGGGCTGATGAAGATGGAGTCGAATGAGGAGGAATAGAAGGAGACCTCTGTTTTCTCGGGGGTGAGGGGAGTGATCTCTGTTGGGAGATGGTGAGTGATCATCGTGGGTGGACGAAGACTCACAGTCGTTCTCATCATCAGAGGACAATTGATGGTCAAGCTTAATGAAGCGCTTGCGCTAGGCCACTTGAGAGCCCTTGTTTTGACTAAGTTTTGGCCTGTCTTTCGCTATGGGGTACTCAATGGATATTTTGTTATACTTCTTATTAAGTATTCTATCAATGGTGACACGAGCATACTCCTGTGGAATTGGGCGGCCATTAATTGTCCCGTCTCCCATAGGCTAGGCCTGGCCAAGCGCCACCTTGTCCTTTGTCTATTCCTGACGGATGTACAACTTGACATTGACGGAGTGATCTCTATTGGGAGATGGTGAGTGATCATCGTGGGTGAGCGAAGACTCACAGTCGTCCTCATCATCAGAGGACAATTGATGGTCAAGCTTAATGAAGCGCTTACTCCAGGCCACTTGAGAGCCCTTGTTTTGACTAAGTTTTGGCCTGTCTTCCGCTATGGGGTACTCAATGGATATTTTGTTATACTTCTTATTAAGTATTCTATCAATGGTGACACAAGCATACCCTTGTGGAATTAGGCGGCCATTAATTGTCCTGTCTCCCATAGGCTAGGCCTGGCCAAGCGCCACCTTGTCCTTTGTCCATTCCTGACGGATGTACAACTTGACATTGACGGGTTCAGTGATGCCATTATGCCATCCACTAGATGAGGCACATTCGTCTCTTCTTCATCGAGCGGGGTCAATCCGCGGCTGCTGTGATCCCTAAACTGTGGGCTAAAGGCAGTAGGAGTAGGGTTTTGTGGTACTCCTAAGCCCTTGGATAGCAAAATTTGCTCGACTCGCACTTCAACAGTCGCCTCAATCTGTGCTTCCATTCTGTCTTCCATCTCTTTTAGTCGCCTCAAATACTCTACCTCCTGTTCTGCTCTACCCCTCGAACGGCTTCGGTAAGTGTTAGATTCTTGGGGGAATGCTAGTTTCCAAGGAACAACACTGGTTCCTCTAGTACGACCAGGGTGTTCCTTGGTTCCAAGTGCTTGGGTGAGCACGTCTTTCTCCCTGTTAGAAGTGCGAGTCCCTTGCCTCACCTCCTCAGTTACCTAGGAGATCCTCTAGATGAGTTCTCTCATGGGTTGATTTGTGGATCTAAAGCTCCCATCCTCGGCGTGCCGTACATTCCTCCCCATATAGTATATTACCAATCTGGGCTCCCAATCGGTGGTCTCAACCTGAATGTCTTCCTTAGCAAGGCGATCCATCTTTTGAAGTTCTGCTTCAAATTCTGGTATCTTTTTGGCATAGCCACGAGAGCTAAGATGATGAAGATTCATCGCTTTCTATGAGTTCTCCTTATTCTTCCTGCTCAGTTCTAAGTACTCCTCGGATAACCTGTATTCCTTGAAATCCTACCAGAAGTTCTTCTGCTTGCTAAACTATCCACCATCAAAATCTAGCTCTTTATTTTGGAGGACAAAATTCTTGTACAATGTCCCCTTGAAATTCTTTAAGCATGTCCCCATGATTTCTTTTGCTTTTTCTTGACTAACTCCCTGTCATACTCTGTTGGGAAAGTGAAATACTCTGGGATCTTGACATCCCATATGTAATCCTTCTCACTTTCAGGAACCCTCCATAGGTCATCATCTTTCCCAATCCACTTCCTGTACCTAATCAGGATGAAGTCCCTAACAAGTAACCTGAGGATAGTCTTGTATTTGGTCAAAGCTATAGGCGGTGAGAGTGGATCCCCAAATTCATCGAACTCAGTAATGTGCCAGTGTGCATTCCTTCCAACAGGAATCTTTGACACGCCTCGCTTGGATCTAGCCTTCCTGCTACCTGAACTCTCTGGCTCCTCGGCCAGTGGAGGCTCCTACTAGAGACACCAAGTAAGCTATGACCCTCTCAATTGATTAGTGAGTGTGGCTACATAGTCACATGATACCAAAGTTACTTGGCCATCTTGGTCATTTTGACCCAGATCGAGCAGGCCGGACGGGGTCCAGGGCTGCTCGTTCTCACCGTCCTGATTGACACCATCACCATTTGTCGGATCATGCGGCTCCCCCATCCCAGCGATATTAGCCGCTTCTTGTTGCCGATCTGTTCTTCGGCGACGGGGTAACAAGCGACGATGAGTCATGGCTGTGACACAATCATGGTTAGTTTTGGCTGCGGACAACTACTAATAGCATATGTTCATATATCTACATATAACATGTTTAATGCAAAGTCTAATAATAAGTCCACATACAACAAAGTCAAATAATAGCATATGTTCACCTAGAACAAATTCTTTGTTTGATTGACCACATACAACAAAGTTAAATAATAGCATATGTTCACCTAGAACAAATTCTTTGTTTGATTGACCACATACAACAAAGTCCACCTACTGTTCTATGAAACTAAGCCTACATCAACTTCCAAATAAGAAAAGCAATGACCATAGCCATAAATAAAAGCATGACATCTTTCGAAGACCAAGGAGCAATTCTCCTAATCTTCACATCTTTGGCGGGTGGCTTCTCTTCAATCTCCAGAGCCAGCGGATGACCATGGTTTGCATTCATTGGACCATAGTAGGGCGGTTGTCATGGTTTGCAAGGTAGGCCGGATGACTATAGTAGGCCCTCAAAGCTTCAGCTTCTATGTTGTACTTTTTGTGCAAATTACCAGGGTAGCAATTGACTTGAGCATAGCAATCTTCCTAGGTTCGATAAATCCCAGGCATGTGACCAACATGCACTACATACCATGCCATGGTTGCCTATACATTTAAGTAAATTAGGCATGTGGTAAGTGGTAATAGTAACTCACTAAACTAGGGAAGCTTAAGAGTAAGAACATTGTTCGGCAATACATTGTCAGTATTGCTCATGTGCAAGATGAATAACCAAATTCTTCATAGCTCCCAATAGTCATATTATACCAATTAGTTTATGAATTTTGGATGAAGCTAAAATTGACTTATATAGTCATATCTTAATAAAATCCACTTATTCAGGTGTCACCTATCTATGTCATGTTTTACATTGCCATTAGTATCTAAAAAACCTCTCATTGATGCATTGGTAATCGATACACTATGATTGTATCAAGATCACACAATACATCATCATCATCAGTAATCATCTGAAATCTGCTAGAAAAGACTATCTTAGTAAGGATGCTAGAAAGCTCATAAAAATCTAGCAAATGCTCTCTGAAGTCACAAGATAGTTCTTTATTTTTTGTTCCCTGAACTAACGGTGCAAATATTGAGGGATGACTCAAATGTTTGGTCGGTGTACTAAGGCATGACAGTCATGACGAGTTTGGTCGGCGTCCGACCCCTGGCTAGATAGCTTAATCTAGTCCCAGACATTTAAAATCGGATGCCTGGGATTCTTGCCTGAACAAACAAACATACCCTAACAGCATCATCAATGTGGGCATACACTATCAACTGTCTTAAAAAACTATAATACACATAGGAGTGGATGTATTAGAACTAATTTTTCCAAACACAATGTATATTTGTCACTTTCTTCTTGTCCCAACCACTCCATGTTATGCCATCTTGTGACTCGGTCACTTTACTCATCCCGTGCTCTCGAGAAAATGCATGCTAAGCCACAACGTATAGCTCCATATGTGTTTCTGCGATTTGTCAGGTGAGGCACCGACTTCTTCTACAAGCTACTCTATCTAGCAATCCACAAAGCCACCGAGGTCCCTGCTTTTTTCCTTTACCTAGCATCCAAGCCTATGTGGTCTAAGGAGATCACTAATACTCACGGAGGATGGAGTTGAGATGACCATGATTATATGTGTGATGTGGGTGATACAAAAAAATCAGCAATGTTACTAGCCATAGGTGGTGGAAGGTAGGAACCAGGAGGGAGAAGCGCTACTATGAGGTGCTAACACCGTGGGGCATTTCATCAAACACACAGCGGGCAGTGAGCCACGCACTCACCGTGGGGGAGGGAAAGCAGCTGTCCGCGCGCTCCTGAAGGCCTCGGCGGTGGGAGTGCTCCTGAACGCACTCACCGGGAAGGAGGAGGGGCACGGCCGGCGTCGTGGATGATGAATGAGGGCATGGACGGCGTGGTGCTCCGGTTTGGGGTGGTGGACGGCGTGGGGTGGTGCTTCGGCGTGGGGCAGTGCTCCGGCGCGGAGTGGTGCTCCGGTGGCCCGGGGGGAGGGGTTGGCGCGGGGTTGAAATGAATTTGGATAATTTCAACCCGCGCCTCTTTTATACCAGTATCTCATCACTGTCGGTTTTCAGTCGAAACCAACAGTGATGGGGGTACATCATTGTCGGGTCACTCCCCAAACCGACAGTGATGGGTGTACATCACTGCCGGCTCATTCCCCAAACTGACAGTGATGTGGTTTAGCAGTTAGGTGTTAAGTAGGATAACTTTTCATTTTCTTTCGAACTCCTCCGACTGTCTCAATGGTTAAGACCCTTCAATCAAGCCCCCGAGACCCGTGTTCGAGTCTTAGGAGGCCCAAATTTTTTAGTTTTTTTTAATTATTTAATTACTTCGGGAAAAAGCTCATCACTGTCGGTTCTCATTATAAACCGATAGTGATGAGGGTACATCACTGCCGGTCATTCCTCAAACCGGTAGTGATGTGGTGTAGCAGTTTTTTTTGAAAAAAATGTAGCAGTTAGGTGTTAAGTAGGATAACTTTTTTATTTTTTTCGAACTCCTCCGACTGGCTTAACGGTTAACAACCCTCAACCAAGCCCCGAGACCCGTGTTCGAGTCCCAGGTGGCCCATATTTTTTTGTTCAATTTTATAAATTATTTAATTAATTTGGGAAATAGCTCATCACTGTCGGTTCGTATTATAAACCGACAGTGATGAGGGTACATCACTGCCGGTTCATTCCCCAAACCGGCAGTGATGTTGTGTAGTAGTTTTTTTTAAATGTAGCATTGTACTATGTTTTTTTATATACTAAATAAATAGAAGCATATGTATTCCTATGTTGAAATGGCATAAAATTTTTGTGGCAAGCTTGTACACCCAAATTAAGACTCCACACCGGATCTAAGGTTTTTCTGATTATTTTTTTATTTATTATATTTTTCTCCGTGCCGAATGAGACAAAAGAGGGTGAATTTCATTTTGGACCCAATAGGTTTTGTCATCCACCTCCACAAAATTCTTATCCTTAGGGCACATTAGAGCCTATGTAAAAGTTTGGGACCATTCCTGATCTTTTCGTAGATAGACTCAGTTCAACCTATAATTAAATGGTGTCGTCGCGAGGAAATTAAATTAAACCTCAGAAAGTAGCAAATCATCTCCGAAAAATCACAAACTTGGTGTTTCCTTCACACGTGGCACGTGCAAGCCTAAGAAAAAGTTTGAGATGAATACGACACCGGAATGCTTATGAACCACAGAAACCTTGATAACCTATGTGTATAGTCATGGTTCGATGAAAAGGCACATGTACCTCTGTGAAGCATATATACTCTGCCTATATCGAAATGGCTTGAAATTTTTTTAGAAAGCATGTACACCCAAATTAAGACCCCACACAGGATTTGAGATTTTTATGATCATTTTTTTATTTATTATATTTTTCTCCATGCTGAATGAGACAAAAGAGGGTGAATTTCATCTTGGACCCAATAGATTTTGTCATCCACCTCCACAAAATTCTTATCACTAGGGCACATTAGAGCCTGTATAAAAGTTTAGCACTATTCCGGATCTTTTCGTGGGTAGACTTAGTTCAACCTATAATTAAATGGTGTTGTCGCATGAAAATTCAATTAAACCTTAGAAAGTAGCAAGCCATCCCCAGAAAATCCCAAACTTGATGTTTCCTTCACACATGGCACGTGCAAGCCTAAGAAAAAGTTTGAGATGAATACGACACCAGAATATATATTTCTAGTTGTCCAACAAATGTTACACGAATTACATGCATGATAATAATTAAACACACAAAGCCTTACAAATTAAAATTAGAATCCAATTAAACTACAACCTTGAAAACAACCTAATAAACATTATTTACTATCGGAATCACTGCCGAGTTTGATCGGGCCACACACACTCACATGCCTCTGTAGCCATATATGGTAATTGATGTCACGGATTATATATCCGCTTGTATCGATGAAGTCCAATGCCCGTATGAGTGCACTCTCTCATGCCTCACAATACCGACCATTGATGTAAACTACTGATCGACCACTGCCCCTGTTAGTAATCCTTATGCAGTGCTGGTGTCCTTCTACAGTGAGCTGGCCGAGGTTACCATTGCAGAAGTCCCAATCGTACCCGAGTTGCTCCGTAGCTTAGTCTAGAACGGCCTACAAGCCACATGTAGCATAGGTAAGGTCCTGGAGCGCAATCTGCATGCGGAGAAAAAGAAAAAAAATTAGAGAATGTTATTACAATAATAAACAACAAATAACCATGACTTAGGTATAAGTGACCATTTTACCACATCCACATGGTTGTAGCTCGCAAACCATTCGCTTGCTCGCGGGACGGGGATATCACCAGCATTCAAAGCAAGTGCCTTGAAGTGCGAGAAATCAGGCATATCATAGCAAACATGTCGAAGTGCCTCTAAATAGATGCGCACGGCACTGAATTGGGCGCTTATCATGTCTGGGCTCTGTCTTCCCGTCTCATGGATATGGTTCCGATGATTTGCACCCCTCAAAGGGATGGAAAAATTGAGTTCACACGTCCATAGTCGACCACTTGCATTAGATGTCGTGTTCTCGACGATGTCCGAGATAAAGAACTAGCTAAGTGTCATTCGTAGTCAATCTATTAGGGATATAGTCTGCGACATATATGTATGCAACAATGATATTAAACTAACTACACTTATTTGTTAGCATAAAAAAACAAAAGATGTTGGAAAATATTTTATACAATAGCTGTAATAGGAAACCGTGGAATGGCCACATTAGGAGCAAATGGCTCATCGCCAGGGTGGAAACCTGGTTCTTGTGGTGGGGGAGGTCCGTTATTCATACCACCTGATCGATAAAATGCCAAAAAAATCTTCCAAGTAAAATATGGCAACATAATTAAATATAGATCGAATGCAAGGAATAAGAATATATATAAATGTAGAATGCAAAGAAACATGAATATAAATATAGATCAAATGAATATAGATAGAATATTAGAGAAGACAATATATCAATACCATTGAAAAATGCAGGAGCCATGACCAAATCACGTAGAGAGAGAGTGGATTTCTTGAGAAGTGAGAGTGAAACGCGAGAAATGAGATTGTGAGAGTTCGTGGGTGGGTGGGATCGATGTATATGGCCGGCGGTTTGTTTTATATAGGGGGGCATGGACATCACTGCTGGTTTTTAAGTAGAACCGATAGTGAAAGTTAATATCACTGCCAGTTTGTACGTAGAACCGACAGTGAAGGAGCATATATGTAAAGGATATATTTATTTAGATAGTACAGTGAGAAAGTTTTAACAACAACGATATATTTATTGAGATAATAATGAAATACATCAAAAAATAGCAAAAATATTAGAAATAAATTACATATACGATAACAAAGACCGTACACTAAAATTCCATATACGATAATAAAGACCTTACACTAAAATTCCATATACGATAACAAAGACCTATTTGCGTACATGTCAATGTTACAATCAGTGTGTATCAACACATTATAATGTAACCACCTCAATAGCATTCTTCTAGCACCACAACTAGGGTCAAACAGCAGCACCGAGGTGGTCTACGAGCTATATCGGTTGGAGATGACAAGGTGGCATCGATGAATCCGCCTTGTCTGTACATGGCCTTTTTCCAGATGTGCACCGCAGCGGATGGATCTGTGAACCTCGTGGCATCTCTAATCTTCAGCGTTGCTCTATCTTCAGTAGCATTCTTCTAATACCACTTGTGTGCACCATTTTGGTGGACTACGACGCATAACGATATCTATGGTTTGTTGTGAGAGAAAAATATTGTATCATGACTGATAAGGCCTGGCTGAAACCAACATGCAAGGAGAGGCTAGCTCATGGCCGAGGGCCATTTTATAGGGGCTAGCAGTCGTGGTACATTTTTATTTTTGAACTAAAGTTGTCGGGGTAGGTGGGAGTAGTGTTCCAACGGTTGTGGTCAGTGGAAGCACTGTTGACATGTGAGGAGCATCTACACATCACTGTCGGAGTTAGTTTAAAAACCGACAGTGAATGGAGCCTTCTATGTCGGTTTGAGCAACCGACAGTGATAGAAGCTATCACTGTCGGTTTTAAAAACCAAAACCGGCAGTGATTTGTTGTAGCAGTTTTTTTAAAATGTAGCAGTTAGGTGTTAAGTAGGACAGCTTTTCATTTTCTTTTGAACTCCTCTGACTGGCTTAACGGTTAAGACCCCTCAACCTAGCCCCCGAGACCCGTGTTCGAGTCCTAGGCTGCCCAATTTTTTTGTTCAATTTTATAAATTATTTAATTAATTTAGGAAATAGCTCATCACTGTCGGTTCTCATTATAAACCGATAGTGATGAGGGTACATCACTGCCAGTTCATTTCCCAAACCGGCAGTGATGTTGTGTAGCAGTTTTTATTAAAATGTAGCAGTTAGGTGTTAGGTATGATAACTTTTCATTTTCTTTCGAACTCCTCCTACTGGCTCAACGGTTAAGACACCTCAACTTAGCCCCCGAGACCCATATTCGAGTCCCAGGCGGCCCAAAATTTTTGTTTCAATTTTATAAATTATTAAATGAATTTTCTCTGTGCACCTTCTTTCTCCATGACCTTCTTAGCGTTCCTCTTTATCTTGGCCTGATCTGGAGGCTAGAACAGTACACGCATCAAGTAAATGGATCACTCAATAGTCAACACACAAGCCACATGCATTCCCATTCACATCTCCAGGAGCACATACATCAATGATCAATGAAGGTTGGAGATACTACACCTTTGCTCAATGCCTACTGTGGGCTAGGCTCCTTCGAGTATTGCGAGCAGGGACTACAAACTGGTTGGGGACCAGTGGTGCCGAGGAGCTATGGATCCCTCACTACTAGTAGTAGCTCGGAAGAGAATGGCATGCCCCAATGTCCTTCTATCGAAAGTCTAGACATATATATTTATATTTATATTTAGCTGGTATTTAAATTCAGATAGTAAAGTTTAGAAATGTTATGTCCGGTGTCTAATCGAGTGTTTGAATAGTAATAAGGTCAGTCTCAATGGTAGTTTTAAATAACTTTCATTCTCATTAATTGCTATGATACGTCGGCATATTTGCTGAGTCGGCTAGAGTATTAACGAGGAGGAGAGAGGAGATGAGAGTTTCATCAGGATCAAACATCCTTCGCGGTTATGTGCATAATGATTACATAGTTAACAATAATCTAACTATCTTTACTTGCATCAACAATGAGGGCCTCATTGTGATCAAGCCATACGTAAGCAGGTTCGTCACTCTCTTGAAGGATAGGTAGGGGTACGTTCGCCCTGAATGGAGGCATTTCCTGATAGCCCCTGTAGTCTTCTTCGTCCTATCACGCCATCGACACCGACAATCTTCCTTTTCCCTTCTAGGACTACTTTTAGCCTTCCTTTTGTCTTGTTGTCCCTTGCATAGAAGACTTACATAACATCTCTTGCAAGGACGAAGGGGTCTCTCTGTATGCGGTCTTAGTGAGATCAATGGTAGTGAACCCTTCGCTATCAGTGTTGATTTCCTTCGAGCCGAACCCACTAGGCAGCGAAAAAGAGCTGCCTTCAACGGACCATAGGCTAGCTCCCATATCTCCTCTATGAAACCATAGTATGTCGCCTGCACGTTGCCGTTTTCGTCGTGAGCATCAAAACGAACACCATAATTTTGGTATGTGCTCTTTCCATCTTGCTTTTTTGTGTAAAATGTGAATCCATTGATCTCATACCCTTGGTACTTAAGATATGTACTCGAAGGTCCCTTGGCTAAGGCATCCAGTTGATTACCCAACTTTATTCCAAGCAAGCGATGTCGCAACCAGTTGATAAATTCCTCCTTATGTTTTTTATCTAGCCAAGCCTGTGACCTGCTCGGATATAGAGTTTGCAGCGATTGCCTGTGCTCATCAATGTATGGCATCACACCCTCTGCTTGCTGGAGAATAGTGAACTGTGCCTGTCTAAAAGAAATAGGGTCGTCTACTGTAACAGATTTCTCCCCAATCATTCCTTTTGCCACGTAGTCTTCTCTCGTGACGAGATTCTGGAACTCTGACCCTTTTGATGTCCAGATAATATGTGCAGAACTCAATGGCCTCCTCCATTGACCATCCTTCAACCATGCCCCCTTCTAGCCTGAATCTGTTCCTAACATACCTCCAGAAAACTTTCATCAATCTTTCAAAAGGGAACATCTGATGCAGGTACATTGGGCTAAGGGCTCTAATTTGGTCAACAAGATGAATGAGCAGATGCAATGAGATATCAAAGTAAGTCGGTGGGAAATGCATCTCAAGCCTAACGAGAGTTTCGGCTATGTCCCACTATAGCTGCTCTAGCGTGGACACATCAATGACCTTTTTTGAGATCGCGTTGAAGAACAAGCAAAGCTTTATGATTGGGGCGCGGACCTTTGGGGGGAGGATACCACGTAGGGCAATAGGGAGTAGCTGAGTCATAATGACATGATAGTCATGGGCCTTCATAGGGCCATAGTTGAACTTGAGTTCTCTCATGTTCACTAGCCTCTTCGGGTTCGCACAGTAGCCCGTCGGGACTTTGAGTTCATTGAAGAAAGAAATAAGCGCACACTTTTCTTCCTTCTTCAATGTCCATGACGCAACCGGAAGTTCGAACTAGCCATTCTCTAGCTTCCACGGGATGCAGGCTCCTTCTTGATTCCTCAAGTGTTGCATGTCTAGGCGTGTGGCTAGTGAATCCTTCGATGTCCCCCCGGTGTCCATCAAGGTGTTAAGAGTGTTAGCGCACACTGTTTTTAGTGATGTGCATGGGATCAAGACAGTGGCGTACACTCAGAAATGGCCAGTAAGGTAGTTTCCAGAAAACCGATTTTTTCTTCCAAATGCTCCCATCAGGCGCTGCTACTAGCATTGTCCCCCTTCCCAAGGACAACCTCCAGTTTGTTGAGTTCTCGAAGTATCGCAGGCCCGTCTCGATATTTTGGAGCTAAGCGTTTCTCAATAGTACCGTTGAAATCTTTTCTGTTCCTGCGGTAAGGGTGATCCTTAGGTAGGAACCTACGGTGTCCCATATAAACTATCTTTGAGTTATTTGGTAGATTTACCGCATCGGTGTCGTCCAAGCACTCGACACATCCAGTATAGCCTTTTGTCTTCTCTCCGGACAACGAACCTCGACCTGGCAGGTCGGTGATTGTAGCGATAAGTACTCCCTTGATCGTGACATGTTCCTTTTTGTACTCAGTCCCAAACATCCGGCACACCCTTTTCAAACATCTCCACTAGTTCATCGATCACTGGTTCCAGAAACACATCGATGTCATTCCCAGGTTGTCTTGGCCCTTGGATCAGTAGTGGCATCTGGATGTACGACCGCTTCATACAGACCCAAGGTGGAAGGTTGTATATACAGAGCGTCACTAGCCAGGTGCTATGATTGCTTCTAACCTGGTCGAAAGGATTCATCCCATCTATGCTCAAAGCTAAACCAAAGGTGCCTTACCTCTCCACCGATGTCCTTATAGAACATAGTATTGACAGTCCTCCAGTCATGCCTATCGGCGGGGTGCCTCATCATTGTATCTTTCTTACGCTCTTCGCCATGCCAGCGCAACAACTTGGCTGACTTTGCACATGCAAAGAGCCTATGTCACCAGGGGAGCTATAGGGAAATACCAAATGACCTTTTATGGGACCTCCTCTGGTCTTGGTACCCTCATCTTACGGCCCTTTCCTTGTACCATAGGAGCTTCACACTTGGGGCACTTGTCCAAGTCTTTGTATTTTTCTCCACGGTACAATATGCAATCATTGGAACACGCGTGGATTTTTTCAACCTCGAGGTCGATGGGGCAGATCATTTGCTTGGCTAAGTATGTCTTTTCTGGCAACTCATTTTTTCTAGGAGCATTTTCCTTATTATACCTAACAACTGATCGAAGCCTTTATCGCTCAATCCGTTTGTCGATTTGAACTCTAACAGCATGATATCGGCTTCCAGTTTGCTCATTCGACAATCCCTATACAATGGTGTTTTGCCATCTTGTCTCATTTTCTCTAGCTTTCTCAGCTGTCTTTCACTAAGACATCGGTCTCTACATTATGTAGCAGCTGAGAAATGTCATCGTTATCCTTGGTGTCGTCAGCTAGCGTGTTCCTAAACACATTATTAACTGTGGCCATAGGTTCCGTGTTGACACCGGGTTCATCATCAGCATCGTGGATGGCTTACGTCAGGCATGTCCACATCATCATCGTTTTCCTGCAGAACATTCACACCAACCTCGCTATGCATAGTCCATATCATATAGGTTGGCATGAACCCCCTAGTAATCAAGTGCGATAGTATAGACTCAATTTGATGAAAGTTCCTTTGATTCTTGCAATCTTTTCATGGGCAGAAGATAGGGTTCCCATTCCCAGCATGGGCTTTGGCATCAGTGATAAACTGGCTGACGCCATGCATGTACCGCTTGTCCATTCGGGACAGATGCATCCACTCTCGATCCATCTCTGCACAAAAAAATACGGAGACAGTAATTACAAAGAATTAATAAGAAATCGAGCTTCATGAACAACAATTGTAGCTCGAAAGTACCATTTTGGAAAACATTATTGTACACTAATTATTAAAAATGAAATTGGTAGCCCCGGCCATGTAAATTGAAAATAGTAGTAAAAACAATTATTGCACAATATTGAAAAACAACTATTCTACTCTACTTCTAAGAACTAATTATAGCATCACATACTAACAATGATGATCTTGACCACCATGGAATAATTAGCTAGGAATTTAAATGTGTTTATAGACACCAACCGTTTGGATGATGGATTCACCACAATTTGAGCCTTGCACAAATATCCAATTAGAAAAGTGCTGTCTAGAATGGAGAAAGAACTAGAATGAGAATCAAGCAATGTAGCCATTAAAACGAAGCTAATTAAGCAACAAAATCAAAGGAGCGGATGTTTGTTACTAACCTTAAAGCAAAAATATCAAGCCATTCTTCAAAATCCAAGCGCTAGCTTCATGGTGAAGAGTAGCCGCAACAATAGAGGAAAGGGCCCAAACGCGCGCCTCTGTTCTCGGGATGAAAGAGAGGAGGAAGAAGAGGACGACTGCAGTCTTTTTGTACTGTAGGCTTGTCACCGTCGGTTCTTGGCTAGAACCAACAGTGATAGAGCCAAATCACTGCCGGTTTATGGCTTGAACCGGCAGTGATGTGGTGCTTCACTGCCGGTTTTAGCCCAGCCCCAATCATTTTCTCATTTTTAAGCTCATAACCGGCAGTGAAGGTACATCACTGCCAGTTCTCATAAATCGGGCAGTGATGAGGCCGACAGTGATGTCCAAATCTGGCGTAGTGCACAAAGAGCCCATGTTATTTTACCCTGTTGGCTGTTGCAGATTGGCACCACAGTTTAATTAGCAGGGTTTTGTAAGTATATCATGGCTAGTATTTACCATATATTATGTCACAAGGAAAATTTATGTATTACTTGAGTGGTGGACCACCTTGATTTCCATGATGCTACACAAGTCATGTTTTGTATTGTTGTTTTCCAATTCTGCAAGAGATAATTAGCCGTGATAGAAGAGGGTTAAAACCGTGAGGGGACGACGATAATATTTTCAATAGACCATCATCAGCTAGATGTCAGAAAATGTCGCTGAGCAACACAAGTCATGTTTTGTATTGTCGTTTTCCGAGCAATGTACACTCATGTGCATTTGCCAGGATTTAAACACACATCCTAACAACCCACCCTCGAATCTCGAAAGTGAAAGCGTACGTAGTTAGATTTCTTTGGGTGGAAGACCTGTCAACCCAAATCTCGCATTTTCTTGAATTCATGCATTTTCATGCATACCAGGATTTAACAATATTCTTCTTTTATTAGTGGTAGACGACGTGCCGGTTAACGTCTATGAATCTTGAGATATGTCAGCTCAGTCCAATTTCAGAGATGCTCGTAGGGATAGGGTACGTGCGCGCAAGTCCACAAGGGTGAGTATGTGTACATGCATGAGTGTCTGGCTATTTATGTCTTAGTGTCTTTATTGTTATTCGAAAAAAAAAAGTTGAACTCTATCTAGCCAGCGATAACTCAGAACTCAAATTTTGACAAAAAAAAACAGTTTTAACTTTGGACAAGTAGGAGTTTGAATATGTAACCAGCATGATCTCGAATATGAAATTTGATTTTTTTTTGTGGTGCAGGAATAGAGGTGGAACGACATTGCATGAGGGGCATTAGGAATGGTGGAGCCAGGGAGGATCGTTGTTATGAAATTTCAACAAATGCTTCGTGTGGGAGACGAATAAGGGGATCGATTGAGAGGGGTAATAAGATACAGACAATTATTAAGTATTCCGTAACACAGTACGTAGCGCTCATAGAATTAAAATATTTTTTATAAAATTTTTTTAAAGTGGGACGTACAGGTCTTTTGGTCCAAAATTATTATTATTATTAATATATTTAAATAATCTTCAATATAAATATAGATAATTATTATAATTTTCATTTATAAATACTACATATTCTAGACAACATTCATATGTTTCTTCCAAGTAGTACCTTATTCTCTCGACCGCGGAGAATAAACACTAGTAGAGAAACGACTTTTGATCCAGCTTGAAATTTGGCTTTAGTCCCGGTATTTTTCGCGTCCGGGACTAGAGAGACCTTTAGTCCCGGTTTATAGATCCAACCGGGACTAAAGATCCCTGCCCAATGGCTACTGCGTCAGGCTTTTGCTGGAGGGGACCTTTAGTCCCGGTTGGAGCTACCAACCGGGACTAAAGGTTAACTTTTACTCCCGGTTAGTGCCTCCAACCAGGAGTAAAAGTCTACTCCCGGCTGGAGGCTCCGTCCGGGACTATAAAGGGACCTTTAGTCCCGGATTCTGTTTTCAACCGGGACTAAAGGTACCCTCCTATATAGCCCTTGTTTTTCTCTGAGCCCGAGCCATTTCGAGCTCAGTGTTCTCTTGCTATCGTCGGCCTCTCTTCTTCCTCATCACCGATCACAAGATTTCTTCCATTCCTCCATCGGTTCTAAAGGTTACCAACTTTATACTCTCGTGTTTCATCTGTAGCTTATTTCATTTTATGGACTAGATATATGTGGTTTTTTATGGTAGATTTTTTTTATTTGTAAGACATTTAAGTTCAAAATCACTTTAAAGTTTACGTATTTAGATGAAGGAAGGTTAAAGTAGTTATTCAAAACTAGTATTGAGCTTTCATTTCTAGCATGCATAGCACACTTCATGCTTTAGAGATATAGAGAATTTTATAGTTTTTTTAATTTTATTTGTTTATAAAATGAGAAATTTATATTATATTAAAAATGAGTACAGAGAGTAGATGGCAACTGCTTTCGGGTCCTCGGCCTCTCATCGGGTTACAAAGCGGCTGAGGCCGGACCTTCCTCTCATTGCATGCGGCAAGTGTGAGGAGAAGATTGTGATGGAGTACCGGGTAAGGAAGGAGTGTCCCAACAAGGGCCGTATCTTCTACAAGTGTCCGGATCACAATGTGAGTTATTTTGTCGCATTTGATGATTATGGTTAATTTATACTTATTTTCATGATGATTGTAATTAAAGTTCTAATTTTTTATTTTAATTTCAGTGGAATGGCACTGGATGTTCAGGCTGGTACTGGGAAGAAGAGTATATTGAACACGTACAAAACTCTCTTGCACGGGCAGCTACGGTGGCTGATGAGGCAGTGATCCTGCGGAAGAAGCCCATAGATGTTGAACAAACGCATGATCTGTCTGTTTTAGTTAGGATTGGTCATGAAATCCTTATGCTGCTGAAGTGCATTTTAACTTTAGTTTTTTTTAGTGGTAGTTGGGATTGTCTACATTGTAGCGAGACTTTCATAAATTAATACCTTGTGTGGTGGCATGCATGTCGTATAATTAACTAATTATGTTCTAGGTTTTAATATGGTATGTATGTCATGTAATGCAGATGAGCCGGCATTGGATGTACAATGCTGATCGCCGCTTCCAAGAGTTCATTAAGGGCGTGCATTCTTTCTTACGTGTGGCCGAGGCAAACAAACATGATGGTTTCATGTGTTGCCCATGTGTCATATGTAAGAATTTGAAGGAATATGCTAGCTCAAGGAGTCTTCATTCACACTTGTTGAAGTCGGGTTTCATGCCAAACTATATTTGTTGAACGAAGCACGGAGAAACCAGGGTTGTAATGGAAAAAGGTGAAGAAGAACAATGGGACGATGATGACATTATTGCTGAATATGGTGCCTCACGCGCGCACGCTGTCACCGGCCGGCCAGCGCACGCCTCGCGTCGTCCTCGTCCCCAGCCCACCTCGCCCCCAAGCAGTCTTCTCCAAGATCCGCAGCAGGCCACAGCTACGGCACATCTCCAGGTTTGGCCCCGGTCTCCCTCTTCCTCTGCACTTCCCTTGATGATGCCGTAGTTGGTGTTCCGACGACGATGGAGATCGCCGGGCTAGGTTGGGGCAGGGCGCCCATGGCCTTGTTGGGATTTATAGATACCTGGTGGAGAACAATGTTGAGATATGTCATGGTGGGGTTCATATTTGGAAGATGCATATTACTGAATTTGTTAGAGGGCTTTTGTATTGCATAAACATGACTACATTCTGTTGTGCAATTTGAAACTAACAAGAGGTGGTCGAGTCGGGGAAGCTAAAACATATGTCTTGTCTGTTGTCTGACTGTCTTTCTCATGATGTGTGTAGATCAATAGAATCGGTATTAGTGATCAGCGGCGAGATGATCAGTGCTGTGCATGACAGTTGTGTGTGTTGCTATTGCTAGGAGGTAGCATGCTCAAGTGTAGAAGGGGCAAGGGCCAAGGGGCTTGTTATGTCATCACAAGAGGGAGGACGACGGTTAGCAGTGTGTGTTTGCGAACCTGCTTTGCTGGCTTGAAGTCTTTCTCGCGATATATGTGTTATTATAGATGCTCAAGATATTGTTAATTAGTTCTTATAGTTTATCTAGTGTATTTACAGGCTGCGTGCGGTCACATGCCGTAGATGTCAGAAACAACTTCATCTTTTGAAAAAAAAAGAATCTAGTATGGTTTCAAGTTGAACACTAGGTGGAATTTTTTGGTGACCTACTAAATCCACTCCCCAACTCTCTGTTGGGTCGGCATCCAAGTTGATGCCACGCAAAGTTTATCCAAAACTCAAGTTGCTTTTTAACTTGACAACCATGGTACAGGTGCACTATGCATATACTGATCTACGTATACTGGCCTTGGCGGCGGCGGGAGCGGGAGGGGAAGAAGGAGGCCGTCGCCGTGGCCATGGAGCTCCGGCATGACAAATCCTTTAATTAAAAGCTCTACTAGATGATCATGTTTATTAGAATTATGATTTTATACATTTGTACATACTTGTTGCAAATGAGCTTTTGTATGAATCTAGAATCTGGGCAGGAGCTAACTTTGATCTGGTAGGAGTTATGGCTGATATCATGAGCTTTTGCAATTTCTACAAGTCATAAAAAAAGATGCTTCTGTATGAATCTAGAATCTATGCATGATCTTTGAAGTTTGGATTGGAACCTGAGTGGTAGAAACTTTTTGCAATAAAATCTCTATGCTGATGAGAGCAGCATTGACAATGGAAGCATTTTGAAGATATAGTGAGATGCTTGCTTTTGCATTTGTTTTGTACATTTTGCTGTTATAAACAATAGTCTGCTGATTTCCATTAGTATCAATTTGGCTCATCAATTTGGTGCATACTTCTGTAACATGTTTTTTTAGTAAAGTCTAAGTCTCTAACATGTTTTTTTGGCTGCAGGAGCTGGACCTCGTGTTTGACACCTTGGATGTGAGCCACCGCCGCCACCATATATAATCCGTTTATGATGGATTAATTGCTCCAACCTTTTGTAATCGGATGGATACGTGTGCCGAGCCCTCGTGCCGGCAATCTTGTAATGCGATTTTGCGCTGAGCCATCGAGCTCAGTGGAGCACGGGCGCGCCCGGTGTCTCGTCGTTTCCTCCTTTTTACACGGTAGCTTATGACGACTAGTTAGAAAATTGTAGAAAATCCATACTAGTTGAACTTGCGGACCGTGTTCAGCTCGGCGAGCATGTTCTCTGCCGAGCGGTAATGGACGTCAAGGAGGAGCTTTGATTCTATGAGGGAGAGCGGCAACGGTCGTGGAAGACCGTGTTCCCTTCCTCGTAGAATCGGAGCTCTTCCGTGGCCAAGTACGGTGCTGTCCGGTGGAGAAATGCTCGCCGAGATGATCACGTAAGAAGGTCAACTAGTATGGATGGTTATTTATTCACACGTCCCGATACCGTCGCAGTAGTCTGTCAATCACCGTACCCAAACGTAGTATATATATAAATATAAACGATAATCGATTGTTATGTGTGTACACTCCCATTCTTCTATTAATTTGTGGAAATATCATATGAATTACTTACCTGCCGCAGTAAAAGACGAGAACACAATGACCATGGCCACGGCCATGAAAAATGCCAATGACACAACACTAGCAACTTTCTCGGCAAGCAGAGTAGTGTTAAACGCTCTGGAAACCTTTAAACTTTGTCAGTTAAGATTTCCCCTTCAAACAAGCTAGGCACTTAAATAAGGCTTATGCTAGATTCTATCACTAGTACAGATACAGAAATGATTTTTTACAAATGTTACTATCCTTGAGGTGGCATGTCTTGTAGGAGTTCATTTTATAGATATAGATTTTATTTTTTATAGATATATCTAGTGGTGTAAAAGCTAGATGGCTGTCCCAAGAGACAACATGGATGAAGAAATGATGAATATTATCAACACCGGCACTCAATTTGCCGATGGTGACCAGCAGGATGTAGATGACGGGAGTCAATACCTGGCTCTTGAAGATAACCAAGAAAATATTGTGCAAGAAAATACAGGCGAGGTATATATATTTATATATATATTTGAATATTATATATATATATATATATTTGAATATCTATCATCTATTATACGTAGCCCTCTGGATCGACGACAACAATGGCGAAAAGCAAAAAAATCCGAGGCTCGATAAAGCCATTTGAGGGGCGCTACATAATATCAGAATTCAATATCGAGACAGGCGAACCACTTGGTCCACACGCAAGGAAATTCGTGCAACACTATGGGTGCCTTGTAAGGGACAGACTTTCGATCAGTGCCCGTGAATGGAAGCAAAAGATCAACGAGCCTCATGTTAGTTTTGTCTCTGATCTTGATAAGAATTTAATTTGGGATGATATTTTTCAACATTTCACGTTGCAAGCGGATGATTATGATGCTATCAACGATGATGAATTGAAGGAACTAGTTCAAAATTGGGCTATGAAGAAGATGGCCACACAATTTCAGACTTGGAAGAAATCCCTATACATGAAATACGTCAAGAAGAACGTAATGCCCAATTTCAATACTAGTGGCCCGCTCGCGAAGTTGAGGCCCTACTGGAATGATTTTGTACAGTACAAGACATCGGAAGAGGGTGAGGAAAGGGTGAGAAGGAACCAAGAGAATGCCCGATAGAAGGTATACCACCATGGCATGGGATCTGGTGGCTACGCGACTGCCATTCCCAAGTGGGAAAAAATGGAAGTGGACATTCTTGCCAAGGGGATCACACCAGAATCACTCAATTGGCCCAAACACGCGAAGAATTGGTTTTTCGCTCATGGGGGAAGACTGGACCTAGAGACCGGGAAGCTGGTTCATGGCTCAAAACTCGAAAGAGCAACATAAAGATTATCTTATGCTCTACAAGCTAAAACTATTGGTGCGTTCAGGCCTAATAGAGAGAAGGATGAACTGACGTATGCTCTTGGGACCGCTGAACATAGTGGCCGAACGAGAGGTTTAGGACGGAATATTTCTTGGGAGCATGGTTTCCCTGACGACAGAGATACCTACAGAAGCTGGCAGAGAAGGAAGGATGAGGATGCAGCGTGGATCAGCAAGTTGGAGGAATTGGTTCATGAGTCACGGGAGGCGTTGCTTCAAGTACAGGAGCGCGAAAAAGACATGCAAGCTAGAATGCAGGACGAAATCATAAAGCAAGTGCAAATAGCAATGAGTGCCCAGAGGCAGGCATCAAATCTAGGAATGAACATTAATATTAGCCCCCTGATCAGTTGACACCCTATGGGCTATTCCAATTTGCTGGAAGAAGGAATTTAGGCTCTCATATTCTCCTCCCCAGTCGGTTTGCATGGACAAGATTTTCCTATTGAATTTGCGTTCAACAAGACTTTGGAAATTTTGGAAAACATGGAAAACATCAGACTTCTTGCGCAGGAGATAGATCCAAGTATACTTGCTATAGTCATCTATAAAACTTATATAATAGGTGTGTCTACCAACGGACTCAGGAGCAGGCCCCCACACATCAGAGTGAATTAACTGGAGAGGATAGGTAGACACATTATTTGTATTGGCATAAGGCAATTGATGACTCTTAGCTCTTTGACACGGATCACAAACTGACTTCTCACTAGCATCATCTAAGAACGATAACTCATTATTCTTTAAAACATGCCTAACAATGGGAAAGGAAGGATGACCTAAACGACTATGCCATCTATACATAGACGGCTTATTGACTCCAAACACCACTCTGGATTTTTTTCTTTGGTTGCGCCAGGAACAAGGGGATAAAGGCCGCCTTCACACTTTCCTCGATGAAGAGTTTTCTTCGTTGCCTTGTCCTTAATGAGGAAAAAATTGGGATGAAACTCTAGAAAAACATTATTATCAGAAGTAAAATGATGAACGGAGGCCAGGCTTTTATGAGCACTAGGCACATGCAAGATATTCTTAAGCAAAAAATTGCGAGATGGGGTATGTAAAGTTGAATGACCAATGCCACTAATTTTCATACATGAGCCGCTGGCGGTGTGAACTTGATCATGACCACCATATTTCTCTCGAATAGTCATCTTTTCCAATTCGCTTGTAACATGGTCGGATGCTCCACTATCCATATACCAATTGGTGTCAATGCCATAAGCAGCTGTGCTGAATTTGCTGCTATTATTGCTGTTGGGTGGCTGATAGTCCTCCTCAAATCTGTAGTAACAATCTATGGCCGAGTGGTTTGTTCTTCCACAAATCTGGCAAGGGCACGGTTGGATTGATTTCCACCTTGTGAATTCCTGTTTCCTGAGAAATTTCCATTACCTCTTCCTTGAAACCCATGGCCTCCAGGGCGCCCACGGTTGCTGTTGTTGCCACGACCCCGTGGATTGAATGAGCCACAACCTCTTCCACGAGAAGCTGAGGGTGTGTTTGGTTGAGCTGTGGCTGTGGGAAAAAGCTGCTGTGGGCTGTGAGCTGTGGGAAAGCTGCTGTGGGCTGTGAGCTGTAGAAAAGCTGAAAGCTGTTTGGTTAAACAAGTATAAAATATACCTTCTATCTTTATTTCTCTTGAAACAACTATGGAAGAGCTTTTTATTCCACCAATTTCGAAAAGCAAAAAGCCAAAAGCCAAAAGCAGGGTCAAACCAGCTTTCAAAAATGTACTACGGAAAAGCAACTACTTCTGAAAAAGCAGCCTTCAAAAGCAGCCCCTTTGGTTGAGCTTTTGGCTTTTGGATCCAAAAGCCAAAGCTAAAAGCCCAACCAAATGCACCCTAAGTTTGCTGATGATTGATACTTGCTGCCTGAACCTTGATCAAACATCTCAAGACGCATCTCAAATGCCATGATTTGGGCATACAGATCATTAATACTGATTGGATCTGTCCGACCAAGAATAGAAGATACAATGGGGTTATACTCAAAATCTAAACCATTCAGAATAAAGGATACCATCTCATCATTATCGATGGGTTTTCCAGCAGCAGCGATTTCATCTCCCAATGTCTTCATCTTGTCGAAGTACGCAGCAACGTTCATGTTTCCCTTCTTGAGACTCGCAAGTTGCATACGTAGGTTTGTCACTCGTGCACGAGATTGTGCCGAGTACATGTTCTCCAGAGCAGCCCAAACTTCAGATGATGTTGTCAAGGTTGCTACCTGCGCCAGAATTGTAGGTGACAGGGAGTTGACGAGGAAGGCAAGCACCTGCTGATCTTGTGCCAGCCATGTCGCATATGCTGGATTGGGGACTTCTTCTGTTTTGTCTCCCTTTTCTGCCTTAATGGTCTTTGCTGGTGGAAGCGTGGTACCATCGAGGATGCCGAGAAATTGTGCTCCCCTGATTGGCGGCAACACCTGAGCCTTCCACAAGATGTAGTTGTCCCTTGTCAACTTTTCAGAGACCGCCGGACCAAGATGGTTTGTCGACGATGATGAGGATGAAGCCATGGCAGATTAGATGTGTTTCTTGAGGGGTTTGGCTCTGATAACCATGAAAGAAAAGAGGGAACCAAGCCAACCTATCTTGGCGAGGCTTGGGCTTCGTGTTTATATATAGTCAAAAAGACAACAGATTACATCCAGGCATTTATAACTTCAGGAGCAAGTCACGGTCTATCTCTACCATATTTGGTTCTACCATAATTAGGAGTCCTAACTCAACCGTGACATGCATACCTGACGGTTCAACCGTGAGTACTACTCACGTGTTGTTACATGTTACAGCCATGCCATACTTTTAACACTCCGGCATGTTCCATCCCTCCCTGCTCCTTGCCTCGCCCGCCAGCATCAGGGATTTGGCTAGGACTTCAGCTCTTGGTTCTCCACTGCCACTATTGTTGTGTGCCGGCTGTCGCCTGGATCTACTCGTCCTCACCTTGGTTCGGGCTACCAGTTCGTCCATCCTAGACTCAAATTCGGTCGCTACCACCTTCGCTTGTCGTTGTCTCTGTCGAGCAGTTACGTTCCCTCACTAGATCCAAGTTAAGCTTGAGCCTCGTTGCCATCGTTGTCTTCAACATCGAGTTCGGTCGTCTCCATTGGATCCCCGCCATCGTCTATCATGCGCCGCCACCGACCGTCTTCAGCAATCTTCTATGGTAGTGATGTTCTTTCATGAAGATGATGGATGCCCACTTTTACCTCTGCTCATGGTAGCGAGGCCTTTCCGCCTCGGCATCTCGCGATCACTTATTGGCTAGCTGGGCCTCTAGCTGAGATCTTTGCCAGTGCCAGTATTATTGCCGCTGTCGTTGAGATTATCTCGTTCTCTGTTCTTCACTTGTTTTCCAGGTCAATCTAAGTTGCTGCTCTAATCTTCAATATATGTTGTGTTTTTATTAAAAAAATATAGTAACTTATTTTTAATATATATATATATATATATATATATATATATATATATATATATATATATATATATATATATATATATATATATATATATATATAATGTACTAGTAACATAGGTCGTTTGGGCCAGAGCTATTACTATCAATACCTCCATACATAAAATCTTCGATTAATGTAAAATAAGGACATGTCGTTATTACATTTTTCACCATTCATAAATAGTACACTACATATTCTAGACAGCATTCCTAGCTAACAGTTCAATTCGATATGGCACATATGATTTCCACTATTGATAGTGAAATGGAGTAGTGAACGAAGCACACACATGCACACATTTCTACATACTATAGCTTCATCTCTCTAATAACCATATGCATTTGACCGCCGATGCATCCAGCAGGCATGACCGCATGACTAATAACTAACCCCTCGACCAGTCACAAAACAAGCTCCAAGCAACAACCCGCTTTAACCCGAACCCGCTCACTTTTTCACCAAAAGAAAAAGATACTCTCTGGCGGCCGGTACAGTAACCCAGGCTAGGCGATGCAACGCCGGCCACAGTGCCACTTCGTACACCGCCACCACGCTAGCTTGTCTCATTGGCGCTTCGCTGGGTCGTCAATGGCCAGCCCATGCCCAGCTGCCTGCCTGCCTGCCCTGAGCTCCTCCCCAACACCCATGGATCGATCGGCATTGTGCGCGCAGGGTGCATACATCAATGGAACTGTAGATAAAGACTGTAGAGCGGCGTCCCCACCCGCACCAAGGAACCACAAAGCCACAGCGATCCATCGATGATGGACGATGGCCAACGGGTAGGGCACCACCCCTCGCTGTAGCTGTAGCGCAGCGGGGACCCACGCGAGTGATAGGAGCAGCTGCAGGCTACGGGGCCCCGGCGCACGCCTCTCGTCTCCATCCGTCTCCGTCTCTTTCACCGCGCCTTGCCTTCACTTGACTTCACCCTAGCTACCAGAGCAGCAAGCAGCCTGCCTGCCTTTTTCCATCGTCTTCCTTCCTCTCCCCTCCACACACAGCTGCGTCGTCGCCCGGCCGCTGTGCGTGCGTGCGTGCTGCCTTTCTTTCTTTCTTTCTTTCCACCTGCGTGCTTTCCCCTCCAAATCTCTCCAAAATCCGCGCCGCCGGCCGGCCTTTATCGATCTCTCTCCGGCCGGCCCCAGCAAACAAAGGCAGCAGGGAGGAGGGCCTTCAGAGCGACCGCCGCCGCTGCCGCGTCCGGCCGGCCTTCCAGGCACGCACATGAGATCATGAGCTCGGAGGACTCGCTCAAGTCGCTGTCGCTGGACTACCTGAACCTGCTCATCAACGGGCAGGCCTTCAGCGACGTGGCCTTCAGCGTGGAGGGCCGGCTGGTGCACGCGCACCGCTGCGTGCTGGCCGCGCGCAGCCTCTTCTTCCGCAAGCTCTTCTGCGGCCTCGACCCCAACCACCAGCCGCCGCCGACGCCGGGCTCCTCCGCCGCCGGGGTTCGCGCGCCGGAGCTCGTCATCCCCGTCAGCTCCATCCGCTACGAGGTGCTGGTGCTGGTGCTCCAGTTCCTCTACAGCGGCCAGGCCTCCGTCGCCGCGCCCAAGAGCGGGCCGCTCCCCGGCTGCGGCACCAGGGGCTGCTGGCACACCAGCTGCGGCGCCGCCGTCGACCTCGCCCTCGATACCCTCGCCGCCGCTCGATCCTTCGGCGTCGAGCAGCTCGCCCTCCTCGTCCAGGTGGGGATTCGTTCCCTTCGTACAACTAACTATCACTTCAATTCTTGGGATCTGCAGCTGCAGGCAGACGCAGAGGCAGCTAAGCTACTACTAACTCCTGACTGACTGACTAAAATTGGGATTTGCCATGGATGAAGTTGAAGCTCATCAATCGATAAAGCACGCACGCATCTTTTGTGCGCCACACATCAATTCTTCAAGACGGGAGCCAGTCAGGGTCTCAGGGATCCATCACGAACCTCCTGGCTGAGCTGAGCATCACCTGCTCCTCTCAAGACGGGAGCCAGTCAGGGATCAGTCACGCATCTTTTGCCCTCCAGCTCGAGCTCGACTAGATCCCTAGCTAGGCTGCTCCTTTCCTTCCGATTCATGGTCATGGAGGACACTACCAGGCACCAGCAGCACCAGAATCCCTTCTTCGTTGCTTTCTTCTCTCTCTCTATTTTCCTCTCGATTTTTTTTTATTGCGTGGAAGAAGGAATCTGAGATGGAGGAGTGTACTGGCACAGGCAGGCAGGCTGCAGCAGGGGTACTGAGTCGTCTCTAGTCTCTCACAGTGTCTCCCTTGCTTTTCTGCCGCTTCGCTACTGCACCTGTCATCACTTGTCAAGGATGGATCGCTTCCGCCCTGCCTGTCCGGTGCCTGTGCGCCTGTGCCTGTGCCTGCTGCTGCCCTCTCTCTGACTCATCTTTACTAGGAAGGGTCTTGTCACGCCCTTGTTCATGTCTCCTGTCCCTTCCTTCCTTCCATCACATCCCCATTGCACGCACGCGCTGCATTTCATTTCAATTCATTTCAGTCGCCGGCCGCTGCAATACTGCAATTACATTACTAGGATATATATTTCTACTAGGGTTTCTTGGATATCGATCCAGTCCAGTCCAGGCCCTCCCAAGTCCCAACAACTTAACAACGCAGCATAGATGCAGCCGTGCATCATTTCCAAAACTGCTGACTGTGCAGCTGCTGACTGCTGAGCTGCCAAGCCGATAGATGCAAGTATGTACGTGCAGTCAACCACCATGCATGCTGCGAGCCTGCGGCGATGCGATGCGATCGATCCAGCCAGTGGAAGCAGATGGATCGACGTGCAGTGCTCCGGCGGTTCGGTCAGAGGAGGATTTGCAGCCGCCGCTACATTTTATGCTGCTAATCACCTGCAATTCCTGCCTGATTGTACACTACAGTGCTAGCGGCCGGCGCTAACCGTAGTTAGCTACTACCTTTTTGTTGCCTGCAGAAGCAACTGGAGGCCATGGTGAAGGAGGCGTCCGTGGACGACGTGATGAAGGTGCTGATGGCGTCGCGCAAGTTCGAGATGCAGGAGCTCTGGGCCACCTGCTCCCACCTGGTGGCGCGCTCGGGCCTCTCTGCCGACCTCCTCGCCAAGCACCTCCCCATCGACGTGGTGGCCAAGATCGAGGACATCCGCGACAAGTCCCCCATCTCCGCCGCAGGCGGAACCGGCGGCGGGCCGCGCTCGCCGTTCCTCACCCACCACTACCTCCCCATCAACGCGGCGGCGTCGGCGGCGGACCGCGACCACAGGATCCGGCGCATCCGCCGGGCTCTCGACGCCGCCGACATCGAGCTCGTCAAGCTGATGGTGATGGGCGAAGGACTGGACCTCGACGACGCCCTCGCCGTGCACTACGCCGTCCAGCACTGCGGCCGCGACGTCGTCAAGGCGCTGCTGGAGCTCGGCGCCGCCGACGTCAACTACCGTGCCGGGCCTGCGGGGAAGACGGCGCTGCACCTGGCGGCCGAGATGGTGTCCCCCGACATGGTGTCCGTGCTCCTCGATCACCACGCCGACCCCAACGCCCGGACGCTCGACGGCGTCACCCCGCTCGACGTGCTCCGCAGCCTCACCTCCGAGTTCCTCTTCAAGGGCGCCGTGCCGGGGCTCACGCACATCGAGCCCAACAAGCTCAGGCTCTGCCTCGAGCTCGTGCAGTCCGCGGTGATGGTGGCCACGCGCGACGACGGCGCCGGCGGTACTGGGACCGGCGGCGACGCCGGGGGAGGAGGAAGCAACGGCGGCGGGAGCTTCCCGAGGGGCGACGCCGCCGACGACAGCTTGGTGAGCCTCACCATGAACTCCACGCTCATGTACCAGGGCCAGGAGATGGCGGCGGCGGTAACTGGCGAGGCCAGGAAAGGGAGCGGCGGCGGCGGCCGAGGAGGGAGCCCATCCAACTTGTACTTGCCCAATGGCTTCCCATAATAAGTATTTGATTTCCCTCATCAAGCAAGCAATGCCTTCCATTTTCTTTTTAATTATATATCCAGCCAAAGATGGTCTTCCTCTACCTCTTTCAATTCTCCGTTGGATTGGATCTTTAATTTGCATTGTGAGGATGATGGTCGTGTAGCTAGCTACTACAGTACTGTTTAATTAACGAGCTAGGAGATACTATGAGCTAGCAATGCAAGAATTTCATGGTATTTGATGTGGATTAATTGTTCCATGCATCTTAGAAGTAATGATTGACCAATTGGCCTGGGCAGCAACTATTTTACTTTACGACCGTCAAAAAAACTATTTTACTTTACTTTGTTCAAATGTGATCAATCTTGTTATGGGGCTAGCTTCTTGCTACATTGAGTCCAGTCCAGAGTCCAGAGCTTGCTAGCTAGCTCCAGTAGTACTGTACAGGATAAATGAGGATTTAGCTGCATGCTGGTGTTTTTTACATGTCTTTATGCAGTGCAGCTTTTAGAGACTGTAGTAGCCTTTGGACGGTAGGAAAGCGGTGTGCAACCTGATATATATGAGCCATTATATTGGGGAGCCAGTGAATCTAAGGTGGATTTGAATGGTACAGGAAATGCACACACATATATATAGGAGTATTTCTCCTGTTACTACTTACTATAGACATAAGTCCACAAGCTTTATTTATTGGACATATAATTATATATGAACTTACTTGAGATTAATTGTGTGCACCGTTCTAGAGTGAGATGCACACACACATTTATCATTCTGTTTTATCTGAAGTGTTTTTTTTATTGGTCAGGATTTTACTTTTAGTAAATTATTATTACTCCCTCCGTTTCAAATTCTAAGACGTTTTGGGTTTTCTACACTATGTACATATACATACTCCCTCCGTCCTAAAATAAATATACATCTCGCACTTTGAGGAGTCAACCAATCTCAAATTTAACTTAATTTATATAAAATAATACTACCATTTGTATCTCTAAGTAGTTATATTACTAAAAATATATGATGAGATTAATCTAATAATACATATTTGATATCATAAAATTAGTACATTTTCTTATATATTTAGTCAAATCTAAGATTGGTTGACTCCTTGAAATGTGAAATGTGCATTTATTTTGGCACGGTAGAAGTAGTAAAAAGCAATGTATCTAAATAAGTCAAAACATCCTATAATTTGGAACGAAGGGGGGTCATTAGCATATATATAGTGCTGCACACAAACAGTATGACTTTATGTCAAACATGGGTCCCGGGCAGGGACAACCCTGTTAAAACATGATCTTTCCCTGTCAGCTGACAGCTAGAAGTGAGTAGGTAATGCAAAAATATGGACAACATATGCGTGCATGTGGTAGTCAAATACTACGTGAGAATCAGTTTGCGCTTTGCCTGTTTCGTGCTAGCTGCTAGCTTCTCTTTCATTCAGTCCACTGGTTGTTCACCACTCTTGCTGCTGCTTGCTTATGCCAAGACCAAGACTGCTCAGTATTACAATATTTTTCCAGTTTTATTATTTATATTAAGGTTATTAGTCTATGTATTAACTAATTCCCTAAATAACAAGGTCAATCCATAAGTGCTAGTACATATATGAAACTATTTCACCATACCTACTGAAGCTGCAATATATATTATCGCCATACCTCGCGGTTTTAATTAGTGTTTTTGCCCTTCACTACTAGGGAGAGAAAAACGAACTGGGGGCTATCATACTCTCTCCAATTTATTTTGTGGAGATATCACATGTGCATGGAAAATTTTGAAAACCTCCTTAAAAAATTCTTATCTATCACGTGTCTTACTTTGCACTACACAAACCAGAATTTCATTGTGGCTAACAAAAACCTGTCAGCAATATAGGGACAAATCAAACCAGCACTAGACCTTTTATCATTACAAGAAATTTGATATATCATAGATTCATGCTTAAGTGCTAAAAGGTACTATAGATTGATTTAATGGTGATTGTTTGATATTGTAAGTTGTGTTTCTCCTAAAAAAATGCATGATGACACTACACCTTCCATTCACAAATATTCCCTTTGTCTGAAAGAATAGATTTCTATGCTGAAAATTTTTCCCCAAAATAAATCAATTTTTAAGCCTTCACTATCCATCAAACCCATTTATTTATTTCCTCGGAGATTCCAATTAATGGTCAGCATACCCATTTTTATTCCTCTGGATGCCATGCTTCTATGGTTGATGTAGTGGGTGCAACAACATTTAATATATTATTGAAAAACTAACACCAAAACTCACTACTCTAGCTTCTCGATAAGTGATGAGTGCAGTTAAGGTTAAGAAGCTTAATGAGGGGGTAGTAAAGTCTTTTCTCTTGTTTACTAATCGGTCGTAAACTTGCTAGAAATCTATTCTTTTAGAGACAGAGGGAGTGTATGATATATGCTTACTACCATTGCTATCTTTAAATATGTACTTGGATCTTGAATTTTTATTAAATATAATAATTATATAATAAACATATTCCCTCCATTCCCTTTTATAAGGCATAGTTTGGCATGACGTAGTATATCCTTATTTACATTTTGACTATATATGCATGTGTGCCTTATAAGAGAGAACAGAGGGACTATTTGTGATTTTTTAGGATGTCTCGAAATTTATCAGTATGATGATAAAATGGAGGATTATGGAATATATACTTTTTGAAGTGTAATAATAGTTCAGCTTCATTCTTTAATTATATACAAATTGATCTCACATGGTATTTCATCATCCTACTATTAGACACATGCTCAAAGAGTGTAGTATATACTGGACCAAAAAATCATAATAGATATGCCACCCAAAAATGCATGGGAGGTGCAAGAACCCCATTGGTGTTTGGTTTTATCCAAAGAAATCTTTACATATAGTATTAAAATAGGAACAAAATGTAGTGAAATTCAGATAATTTTTTACACACATCAGCTAATGCACACACCCACACCCATGAAAATCTAGATATATACTGAAAAACCAAAATCTAGATATATATGCTTAAAGTTCATCATGGCTGTTATATATTTATTCATTTTATTTGCAATACTCTCTCCGTTCCAAATTATAAGTTGTTTTGACTTTTTTTTGTTCATCCATTTTGCTATATATCTAGACATATTATTTATCTAGATGCATAACAAAATGAATGTACCAAAAAAGTCAAAGCGACTTATAATTTAGAACGGAGGAAGTAGTATAGAAGCACATTCCATATATTGAATTGTGTGGTTGCAACTTGTCCATCTCATGATCTGTAGATGATGATATGAATGTGCCACACATAGTTCTGTAGATGACTAGTATTCTGTACAAGTACACTCATACAATTATGTCGCCACTCAGGACCTGTATAGCCCACCACACATGCACATGGAAGTGATGTTTTTACAGTATTTACACTGCGGTCATTTGTCCCTTTATAGTTTATACTACCTAGCTATATATATACTCCCTCTGTCCCGCTTTGTGTGTCGCTGTGGCGGTCGGTATTTGTGTCCACGTTCACAGCTTGTGCAGTGTACCTAGACCCTCTCTCTGTCCCCATTCATTTCATCTCTGTTGTAACTTGTCAAAAGCCCAAACGACTCTGATAAAGGAACAGAGGGAGTACTTATTAGGACCTTAAGGCCTTGTTTAGTTGGGTGAAATTTGAGAATTTAGTTACTGTAGCACTTTTGTTTTTATTTGGCAATTAGTATTCAATCATGGACTAATTAGGCTCAAAACATTTGTCTCGCGATTTCCAACCAAACTGTGCAATTAGTTTTTTTTCGTCTATATTTAATGCTTCATGCACGTATCGTAAGATTCGATGTGATGGCTACTGTAGCACTTTTTGGGAAAACTTTTTGGAACTAAACAAGGCCTAAGTATTTCAGCTGGCACATATATATGCTAGCTGCTGTCCTGGGCATCAATATATATTCCATCTTGACTTTATATATGTACATTGATGCATATATATATGCCGTCCCGTTCATATTCAGATGCATGCTACTGGCTGACCACCGATGATCGAGAGCTGTGTATGTTGTAGTTGCGAGAGAAACCTGTAACAGTATATAAGCAGCAGATGCGATGGATCGATCAATGATGCTAGTAGAGATATACACTGTGTACTGTACTGTGGTCAGTACGTGTGGCGTTTTATCATGGCCGGGTATGTACACAGCACAGTGACCTCTAAATTCCTATGTCAGCGGTGCGCCAGTACCCGTCCGGCCCTTTCCTCCATCTCTGCAGTTTGTTACTGCAGTAGATTCCTACGAGGAGATCGATCGGATCCTCCGGCCGCGGCCCGCCGGCAAGCATGGGCATGGCCAACACACGGCAACGTTGTGCACGGCGGCGTACGTCCTCCCCGTAGCCCTGTGTGACTTTCACATTGCACCGCGTCTAGTAGTCCAGCTGATCGAGACCGAGTACGGGCTGGCCGCGGTTGAGATTTGAGAACACATGCATATATATATGGCCGCCCGGCCCGGCCAACACATGCTGCTGGAGCTCGATCGATCGGCCGGTCGGTTGTTGCTGCTTCGGCGACTAGTAGTAGCTCGATCGATCGCTGTGCCTGTGCCTGCTGTGTGGGCTGTGGCTAAAAGGCGCGTACTGCGCCGATGCACAGCTGACTAGCTGAGCTGAGACCACCACCACCGCGGCGCCGTAACTGTACCTGAGCCCCACGCACCCGGGCACTGCACCGGCCGGCCCACGGTGCTAGTGCCACTATGCGCGAGACTGTACGTTGAAAACATCTCACAATCAAGGCGCGGCCTCCCTCCCTCCTCGTCCCCAGTACTCCCAGACTAGACTGTTCGGCCTGCCGGCCGGCCATCCCAGCGCTGTCGCCGGCGTCGATCGTCCGCTAGCTTCTACCTTCAGCTGCTGATCCATCCATCCGTCCGTCCGTCTCCAGTATCACCGGCGGGCCGCCGGCGGCCAACGAGCAGCATGCATGTGTGTGTAGTGTAATATAATGTGCTTTATTTCTCTGCTTACTGCTGCATGCACGCACGGCCGGGCCGGCCTCTCTGTTGTACAACAGTTCATGTGTGCCTGCTGGTTAGTGGTTACTACTACCCTTGCTCTCTTCATCATTTCATGCACAGTCGTCGTCTGTACATTGCTTCATTTCGTTCTTTGGGTTACTGTAATCATCCTGATTCCTGAATTTTTGTTTGTGCGTGTACAATGCAATGCATGCAAGCAGATCAGATATTCAGATGGATCGAGTTGATTGGTCTTTTTTTGTCTCTTGCATTGTGGTCGTCCCCGGCCGCTTGAGGCCAGCTAGCTGGTACCACTGGCTGGCTACTGGTGGATCGATAAGCATGCAGCCATGCACATGCTCCACCAAATATGTAGTAGTATTGTTTTCAGGAGCAGCGATCGACGCATGCATGCATGCCTGATGGGTCGTTTTGTGTTCAGTCAATCAGCCAGCCAGTCAGCTGCCACTGCAATCCTGCGTGCGTGCGCATCCATGGTCCATGCATGCATCTCTTTTCTTTTCACTTTCAGGTAGTGGAGGAGGAGGGAGACAGTGGTACATAGGCGCTGTCGTCGTCTCCGGGCTCCGGCCGGCCATGCACGCCGAGGAGAATCTTTACAGTGATCCAACGTCCCATCACTTCAATTCCGGCCCTGCCTGCTGTCTCAACTCTCAACTCTCAAGCAAGCAAGGGCTCTTGGTATTATTAAGGCCCCGTTTAGTTCCAAGCCAAAAACTAAAAATTTTCAAGATTTCCCGTCACATCAAATCTTGCGGCACATGCATGGAGTACTAAATGTAGACGAAAAAAAAACTAATTACACAGTTAGCCGAGAAATCGTGAGACGAATCTTTTAAGCCTAAATAGTCCATAATTGGACAATTTTTGCCAAATAAAAACGAAAGTGCTACAGTAGTCAAAAGCCAAAAATTTTCGGACCTAAACAGGGCCTAATTTAATTTGTACATGTATTCAATTCCATTAATTCCATGGATCCAGGATCCACGCATGGTCTCTGCCTGCCTGCTGTGCCATCTCCATGTGCATGCAGTGTGTATGTTTGTTGCCAAGCAAAGGACCCAAGGAGATGGATGGTGGGCAGTCAGGCAGGCACACAGGTAGTGCCGTAGTACACAGTACAGTACAGTGCAAGTATCCCATCACATCCCATCCCCCAAAATAAAACCCAGCTGCTGCTGCATCCTATGCTGCTCCCAACAACAACTACTTCCCTCACTTTGCACAAACATGGACGCATGGCACGGAAGCCCCTTTTGTTCAAGCATGCATGCCCAAGGAACAACGGGAATGCATGCATGCATGGATCTCCATACAAAAGCAATACTATTACACACTTGCGTGTTCCATGGATGCCGGATCGATGGATGGCTATATATCCAGAGCTCTTTTGGCGTATATATGCATACATGATAAATTTTATTTTGAAGCCTCTGCCTGCCTTTTGACCTGCTGACTGACTACCCATATGCATGCACCCCATGAAAATGAATGAAGCTACTGCTCCTATATCCAGCAGTACTCGAGAACACGCACGCGTGTGAAGTAGTCTCTCTGTCCAGAAAAAAAAACACAATTCTAGCTTTAAATCTGGACATATATTTAGGAGAGTGTGTCAAATATTTCATGGAAATAGACGGATTTGGGAGTGTACAGCAGCGCACAATACATCGTCAGACTCAGTCTCGTCACGGATACCATGCTTGTTCTACAGTTGGTCTGCGAGACTGGAATTAATAAAGTGCTTTTGTCATGCATGCCGAGCATCTAGCAATGGAGCGAGATCCGTCTCACTGCTTCAATATGGCAGCAGAGTCATACACAGTCATGTATACAGACTCTAATGTATTTGCCTGCGTACCTCTCAAAATAAATCAACTCCTAAAATTGTCCTAAGTTCAAATTTTATTAATTTATGGAATTGATAAAATGGTAACAGCATTTATTATACAAAATTAGTATTATTAAATTAGATATACCATAAAATATATTTGTTATGGTATACTTATTTGGTGTCATAGATGTTAATATTATTTTTTATAAATCTGGTCAAACTTAGGACCAAATTCCACAAAATTTGGCCACCAAATCTGCTCCAAAACTCTACCATGAAGCATCCGTAAAAAAAGCTCTAGAGTTTCTAGAGCACCCCTTTAGGTCAACTCCACCTTTTTTTTCTTGGAGTAGAGTTTGTACAATACACCTATTTGGCTGAAAAACATCGAGCGAAGCTGAAAAACGTAGAGCAGAGCAGTCCCAAACAGTGTCTATTTGCGACTGCCTCACAAACTCCACTATTGCGCAGTTTTACAAAAAAAAAGGGTTTCTAGAGCACCCTCTAGGTTCTCTCACAACTCTACCTTTTTCCCAGGAGCAGAGTTTATTGAGCTACACCTGTTTGGCTGAAAAACATGGAGTGAAGCGCAGGCCCTTGAAATAGTTTGACTTAGGATAGCTCTAAAAATTGATTTATTTGGGGACAATGGACGGAATATAATATTCATGCATGTCATCCTCCTCACACAAACACGGTGCATAGTATATGTATATACTTATTACCCCGGACCCAAAAAGATGAATTCTAGTTTTAGTCAAAGTCAAATTGTCTTGAGTTTGACTAAGTTTATATAAAATATTATCAACATATATGACTCCAAAAAGACATACTATAAAACATAAATATATTTCATGCTGGTAATAATATTTATTTAGTATGATAATTATTAATATATTTATACATATTTTTTGTGAATTTTTTTAACTTAGCACTATTTACAATGTCACTAGTATAGAAACAGGCTTTACTCCCGGTTGGGAAACCCCTTCAGTCCCGGTTTTCCAACCGGGAGCACGAATCCGGGACTAAAGGGCCCCTCCTTTAGTCCTGGTTTCTCGCCCGGGACTAAAGGTCCTTTAGTCCCGGTTGGTAATACCAACCGGGGCTAAAGAGACCTTCCAGCCTGGCCACGTGGGCCGGCCCTTTAGTCCCGGTTGGTATTACCAACCGGGACTAAATGTTTTCTTTTTTTTCTTTTTTTTATTTCTATTTTCAATTGATGATTCGTTTTGGTTTTCGAATAGGTTTTCGAATACGCATTCTACGCTGCTAATAATATACGTATTCTACACGTTTATAATGTTCAAACACTTTGTACAAACTAAAGTATAAAACTAATGTATATATTACATGCATATACATATATTGTACGTTATTTTATGTACATATAATATGTATATATATATATATATATATTACAAATAAAGCTTGCATTGTATATTCTATCATATCCTTGGGATAACAAATTCACTCCATCTGGTTTGGCTTCCATGTTTCGTTCATGTCATTGTAGAACTCGCCGACGGGGTTTAGGACCTGGTCATTAAGAAATCCTGCTATGGTCCCTTGAATTGCTTTCAGTTGGTCACGTGGTATGACTTTTTCCTTCAACCATAGAGTCTTCAATAAAAGTTAAAGGAAAAGTATTAATATATATATATATATATGTGTGTGTGTGTGTGTGTCACGTGATTACTTATATATAAGAGCAATAAAAGAAATTGTGAATATATGAATATATTTATATAACGTACTTTGAGGATCTCTTCAGGAGTTCTATTTTAGTACGCCATGATGAACTCGTAAACATAGTATCCGCAGTAGTTGTTCCTCTATTCTTGCCTCATAACCTACTTTTACGAGAAAAAAGACCGTGAATTGAAAGCATGCATGGTGTTAATTGAATTATATATATATATATATATATATATATATATATATATATATATATATATATATATATATATATATAGCTAGTACTTACTTTGTGTGCGATTACATCCAGTGGCGCTTTGCAATGTTTCATGTGGTGTTCCTCAATGAAACTTTTCCAAACACTGCGCCCAATAAAATAAAAAAAATAATTTGGCCTTTAATAACTGTTGCAGTTAAGAGATCGGGGTATATATAGTTGCTAGAGAGACCAAATTACCCTTGGATAATATCTATCATGTCTTAGTACTCTGTTTGCTCTTTTCTTAACGAGTCTAAGATGCTCAACCGACTATTGGCCATATCGATGACCATCAATATCCAGTGATTGCTGCATATGTTTTTATACACAGATATGATCGACATTAACTAGAGTCAACATATATATATATATATATATATATATATATATATATATATATATATATATGGGAGATAGCTTAGCTAGTAAGCAAATAATTGAACAAATGTCCATATGATCGACATTAATTATTTAACACTTACTTGAAGTTGTAGGGGAAGAGTATGTCCTTGTTTTGTTGGTTCACTAAGAACCTCATGAGATTTTTCTCGAGTTCAGCTTTCTATTGAGGTGGGGGATTAGGGTGTTTGAATATGACATTTGGATCAACGAAACCAACATCATTATCCTTTCTCTTTCTGAGTTCTGTCATCTCATATATGCATATATAAAAATATAGTGTGAGGATATATAATTTATATATATACATGTAGCTTTATATATATACACTTTAATAGTAGAAAATAATCACACACTTACAGACAATAGCAGCTAATGAGACTTTTGTCGAGAGAGTCCAGGTGGCATAGTTGGTGTAATTCTAAAAACTCGACATATATAACGTCATCGCCATGGAAGTAATGTTGGTTTCTAACTCTGACAGAAACAAAGTTCTCTCCATATTCACACGCCGCCATGTACCATAATTGTTTAGCAGGTACATTTATGTACCCAGTTCACCTAAGGCCTTAGGGTTGTATAGACTCTTTCCATGTTCAAATTTCTTCCAAGGATCCACTTTCGGAGCAGATGGTCCTTCAGCGAGCAATTGGGCAAGGTCCAAACCAGTATCCTAGTAAAACCGAACCAGGTCCTCAAAATCGACGTCCGGTAAGTCTAAGTTTGAACCATATTCATTACGAATGACAAGAGGGGGGACTGATTGTTGCGATTGTTGTCCGAGTTGTGCAACACCTTTCCCTGCTCTAGTCTTTTTCTGCGCCACCTCAAATGACTTGGTGAGAGAGCGGTCGTAGTTCAATTTTGGCAGGGTCTTTTGAGATTCCTGCCTTTTTCTGGTCCACCTTCTTTCTTAGAAGATCTGGAGGTAGGTAGAAGTATGGTTTCTCCGGGTTCTCCCTCGCTTCTCGTTGCTTTCTTACTTTTTCGAAGAAACTGTTCACATCTTTTTGTACTGTAGCATTTAATTCCTTTTCACTTTTCTCGTAAGACAATTTTTGGGGAATAACTAGATTAGAGGAGGCTTTCTTCTTTGCCGGCTGGTGGGCCAACGGCTTTGTTTGCGGGGCGGACCTCGTAGGAGCTGGCTGCTTCTTGGTCATCAAGGGAGGCGGGGCAGCCATTGGAGACCACCTTGGAGGCGTTGGAGACCTCCTAGGAGGTGGCGGCGGTGTCGACCTCCTTGGAGGCAGTGGAGACCTCCTTGGAGGCGTTGGAGACCTCCTTGGAGGTGGCGGCGGTGGCGGTGTTGCATAATTATTGCCCGAAGCACTATGATGATCTGGAGATTGAATAATTGGACTTAGGTTGGCGGAGGCCCTGCTGTGTGAGTACAAAAAAGAATAATTAGGTATAAGAAATTGTTATTATTAATCATGCATGTTAATAGAAAATTAGTGAAAAAATTGTTTCGTTCACTTTGGTCCGCACCTATTGTCTGGCAGTTGAGGAAGCGGCGGTGGACTAGAGACCCCCAGAATAATGATGTAGCGCTTGCGCCATAGTATGAATGTCTTCTCTACTTCTCCTAGAGTCTTCTCCCTATCACCTCCGGGAATGTCAAGAGCCAGATCACTAAAACCTTTGTTAACTCTATCCACTGAGACGCTAGCATATCCAGGTGGTATTATTGCCCCATTAATTCTTGGTGTCTTGGTAGGATCTGGAGGAGAAAAAACACCGAGAGCCACTATGATTGTGGCATTCTCTTTTGGAATATGTAGCTCACATGATGTAAATGGTGCAGTGATGTCATCCACAGGGAAACGTAGCATTGCGTCATCTTGATTTGGCAACTCCGTGGAAGCGTAGCTGCTTTTCAACTGATCAGGTGGGCTAATATTAATGTTGATTCCTAGATCTAATGCCTACCTTTGGGCACTCATTGCTATTTGCACTTGCTTTATGATTTCATCCTACATTCTAGCTTGTATGTCTTTTTCGCGCTCCTGTGCTTGAAGCAACGCCTCCCTGACTCATGAACATATTTCTCCAACCTACTGATCCGTGCTGCTTCCTCATCCTTCCTTCTCTACCGGCTTCTATAGGTATCTCTGTCATTAGAGAAACCATGCTCCCAAGGAATGTTCCGTCCTAAACCTCTCGTTCGGCCACTGTGTTCAGCAGTCCTGATGGCATATGTTAGTTCATCCTTCTCTCTATTGGACCTGAACGCACCAATAGCTTTAGCTTGTAGAGCATAAAGAAAATCTTTATGTTGCTCTTTTGAGTTTTGGGCCATGAACCAGCTTCCCGGCCTCTAGGTCCAGTCTTCCCCCATAAGCGAAAAACTAATTCTTCGCGCGTTTGGGCCAATTGGGTAATTCTGGTGTGATACCCTTGGCAAGAATGTCCGCTTCTATTTTTTCCCACTTGGGAATGGTAGTTGCATAGCCACCTGATCACATGCCATGGTGGTATACCTTTTGTCGGGCATTCTCTTGGTTCCTTCTCACCCGTTTCTCACCCTCTTTCGATGTCTTGTACTGTACAAAATCATTCCAGTAGGGCCTCAACTTCACGAGCGGGTCCCTAGTATTGAAATTGGGCGTTAGATTCTTCTTGACGTATTTCATGTATAGGGATTTCTTCTAAGTCTGGAATTGCGTGGCCATCTTCTTCATAGCCCACTTTCGAACTAGCTCCTTCAATTCATCATCGTTGATATCATCATAATCATCCGCTTGCAACGTGAAATGTTGAAGGATATCATCCCAAATTAAATCTTATCAAGATCAGAGACAAAACTAACATGAGGCTCGTTGATCTTTTGCTTCCATTCACGGGCACTGATCGGAAGTCTATCCCTTACAAGGTACCTACAGTGTTGCACAAATTTCCTTGCATGTGAACCAAGTGGTTCGCCTATCTCGATATTGAATTCCGATATTATGTAGCGCCCCTCCAATGGCTTTTTTGGGCCTCAAATATTTTTTGCTTTTCGTCATTGTGGTCGTCGATCCATAGGGCTACGTATAAAAAAGAATAAATAAATATCATGTGTACACATAATAGATGATAGATATTCAAATATATATATATAATATTCAAATATAAATATATATACCTTGCCAGTATTTTCTTGCACAATATTTTCTTGATTATTTTCAAGAGTCAGGTATTGACTCCCGTCATCTACATCCTGCTGGTCACCATCGGCAAATTGAGTGCCGGTGTTGATAATATCTATCATTTCTTTATCCATATTGTCTCTCGAGGCAGCCATCTAGCTTTTACACCACTAGATATATCTATAAAATGGATCGAGTCATGTGCTTAAAATTAATTAAATAACTACACTCAAAATTCAAGTCTCCAAAGCATAACTTTGATTTCTTATTTTCTAGAAATATTTATTGGCAAGTGATATATATAACATATATATATATATAACAATATAAATTTAAAACTCTCTAATATGTATAACAAATATATATATATATATATATATATATATATATATATATATATATATATATATATATATATATATATATATATATATATAACAATACAAATTTATAACTCTCTAATATGTATGTATAACAAATTTATATATATAACAATGAAAACCATACACTAGTCATGCATATGCTATTTAATGGATAGAGCTAGGGGATTAAACTTAAATAATTATAGAATTTAGGGTTATTATTTACGCTGAGCTCTGGTTAGGGTTTACATGCGTGGAACTTGATTAGGATATATATAAGAGTTTGGAGTTGAGCTCGGTCGGGTTAGGATTAGGAGCGAGTTCAGGATATTAGGTTATATATATCCTGATCTACATTGGTGTATATAAATATATCAAAATTCATGTCACCCTAATTATGAAGAATCAAATATATATAACTATAGAATTCAAGGTTATTATTTACGCCTTTGTTAGGGTTTAGAGCGGAGCTCGGCCGGGTTAGGGTTTGGAGCGGAGATTCTAATATATTTCTACAACTGTATATTATAGTACACTACTATATTTTTTCTACAATTCATCCACTCAACATTTTTTCTATATATATATATATATTATATTTAAGTAAACTACTACATTTTTCTATTTTATCTACAAATAAAATCTATCTATTTTTTCTATATTTTTTCTATGTGCACACACTCATACACGGTGAGGAGATCGAGGACAAGCACAAGCACGGTGAGGAGAGCACGAGCACAAGCACGATGGCGAGGGTGAGCACGAGCACGACGGCGAGGATCTAGAATTAAAAAATGTTCCAAGACACAATAATTTTATTCTAGATGGATATACGGTCGAACTAACACCGAAAATACAGTAGAATGAGATGAGTATTGTATCGGTCTTCCATTGTTTGATCTATGGCATGAAAAGGGGTTAGTTTAGATGGAGGAAGCATGTTTTGTTAAAAAATCAACATGCTCATGTACACTTTTAATGTACTAGCCGATCTAAAACCATGACCAACAGATTTGAGTCGCCGCTCCTCTCTTGCAGAGAACTGGTTTCAGTTGCTTCATCCCAAGGTAAGCCTTCCGTTTCCAAGACATTAAGTGAACAAACATATGGCACAACCGCACAACCATGAACTTCAATTGTCCAATAACTCAGAATGTCAATGTCACTATGCTTAAGAACTCTTAATCATATAGAACAGTGAAACACCAAATCGTCAGCATTAATAGAAGGTAGAAGCAAGCAGGTTCACCAGATCGTCGCCTACAGCGCCCTCCTCCTGGGATGCGGCGAACGAGGGCAGCGAGTCCCACCCCTAGGAAGCCCCCGGTGAGCGCCAGACGGCGACGCGGTATAGCACAACGAAGGGCAGCGCGATGAGGGTGGCAAGGAAGAGAGTGGCACCGGATCTTCAGAGCGCGTACCTCGGGAGGCCACGCGAGCGCGCCACGACAGGGACGACGATGAGCGCTCTGATAAAGGGGATGACGATGAGCGCTCCGGTGAAGGGGACGACGAGCGCACGGCGAGGCGTGCGAGCGCGTGGAGCCAGGGACAAAGCTGGCGATGACAAGGACGAGGATCGATGACGACGATGAGGGCATGGCAGATCCAAATCAGATCTAGGTGAGGGCGAGGATGATGGCGATGGATCCAGGTCTAGACGCCGCGCACGAACAGGAGAGGCGCAAGCTGGGCCGCCAGCGGAGACAGCAAGAGATGGGAGAGGCACGTGGAGGCAGTTGGAGCCGATGAGGAGCGATGGCGGCGTGGTGGCTCTCAGGCGATGGATGAAGATGATGGAGGCAGAGAAGAAGATGAGGCGATATATATTTAGGGGATCTTTAGTCCCGGGTGAAGCCATGGCCCAGGACTAAAGGACCTTTAGTCCTGGGTGATGGCTTGACCTGGGACTAAAGGTCTGACCTTTAGTCCCGGGTGCAGCCATGACCTAGGACTAAAGTTATTTTTTGGCGGGCCACGAAAACGTAGCCGACCTTTAGTCCCAGGTGGTTGATCCACCCGGGAGTAAAGGTGGGCTGTAGTTGGCTTTCTACCAGTTTTTAGAAGTTTTTCCTTTTTTATATATTTCTTTTATATAAATATGCAGAGAGTTATTAATTGCCTAATAAATAAAATATTATCCAAAAAATTATAAAAAAAATCCTGCACTTGGTTTTGCATTATTATACACAACAAAAATTTATAACCTAAACTCTTTTGTTTTACTGTATAAATATTTAACATAGTGTAAATAATAATTACAATTTGCACCATGCAAAAATATACTACTTGATTAAAATCATTAAAACTATTGCTTTTCGATAGGAAATTAGTTTTCACATCTTATTAACGTTGTTCATTTGGTTTTTCATCACACATTCTCCACGGAAAAATCCACCGTCAAGCAAAAAATTCATTTAAACCGTAGAAAATATGAAAACACGACAAAAAAATATGAAGTCACAATTATTACATAATAGGTCTAATACATCACCATATTAAGCCAGGACAAATAATTTTTTCACTATTTTTTTCACATCAGATGCATTGCTTTTGCTTTTTGCTTTGTGCGACATGAAAATCCCACCATCAAACACAAATTTAATCTGAACATAGAAAAAAGGAAACACCTAATAAACATCTCTGAATTCACAATTATTACATAATACCTCTAATACACACTATTAAACATCACTATATATATCAAGCGGGCACAGTAGTGAACTTCTTCTTAACGTATATCCCTTGGTTATGATCGCGCCGTAACCATGGAGTGTCCTCATCATTTAGTTGGATGCTTGGGTCTTTGTTCACTGTGAATGGTGGAATTCGGTCATCATTTTCAAAATCTTCTGATATGTCTGACTTGTCTTCAATTCCGATGATGTTTCTTTTCCCTGAAAGAACTATATGGCACTTTGGCTCATTGATTGGGTCATTGTTGTTTTTCCCTCTCTTTGGTTTTATAGACATGTCCTTGACATAGAACACCTGATTCACATCCATGGCAAGGACGAATGGTTCGTCTTTGTACCCAATATTGTTGAGGTCCACAGTTGTCATTCCATACTGGTTATCGACTGCTACCCCGCCTCCAGTCGCCTTTACCCATTAGCACTTGAACAAAGGTACCTTAAAAGTAGGTGCATAGTTTAGTTCCCATATCTCCTCTATGCGGCCATAACATGTTTGCTTATTTCCATTAGGGGCGGTGGCATCTATGTGGACACCACTGCTTTGGTTGGTGCTCCTTTTATCTTGGACTACTGTGTAAAATGTATTCCCATTTATCTCGTACCCTTTGTATGTGAGGATATGCCACGATGGCTGCCTAGTCAACAAATACAGTTGCTCATCAATACTCTCATCACCCTGACATTCTTTTCGCAACCAGTCGCTGAAAGTTTCCATGTGCTGACGCGTAATCCAAGCTTCAGACTTTTCTAGAAACTCAGATCGGAGCAACTCTTTATGTGTCTCGATATATGAATCCACCAAGGCGGAGTTTTGTAGAACTGTGTAGTGTGCTTTAATAAAATAATTGTCCTACGTACCAATATATGGTTTCTTCCCTAGTGTCCCCTTTCCACTTAGTCTCCCCTCGTGTCGCGATTCAGGAACACCAATCGTGTCAAGGTCGGGAATAAAGTCAACACAAAACTCAATGACCTCCTCTGTTCCATAGCCCTTGGCGATGCTTCCTTCTGGCCAAGCACGGTTGTGAACATATTTCTTTAGGACTCCCATGAACCTCTCAAAGGGGAACATGTTGTGCAGGAACACAGGACCGAGAATGCTAATCTCCTTGACCAGGTGAACTAGGAGGTGTGTCATGATATTAAAGAAGAAAGGAGGGAACACCAACTCAAAGCTGACAAGACATTGAACCACATCATTCTATAGTTTAGCTAGATCCATTGAATCGATTGCCTTCTGAGAAATTGCATTAAGGAATGCACATAGTTTTACGGTGGCTAGACATATATTTGGAGGTATAATTCCTCTTAATGCAACTAAAAGCAATTGTGTCATGAGCACGTGGTAGTCATGGGACTTTAAGTTTAGGAATTTCTTCTCTAGCACATTTATTATACCCTTTATATTCGAGGAGAATCCAGATGGTACCTTGATGCTTGCTCGGCATTCAAACATGCTTTCCTTCTCTTCTTGGCTAAGAGTGTAGCTGGCAGGACTTAAGTAATGGTGTCCATCATCTGTCTTCTCTGGATGCAGGTTGTCTCATTCTTTCAAACACCGTAGGTCCTATCATGCTTCAAGTGTGTCCTTAGGCTTCCCATACACACCCATGAAGCCTAGCAGGTTCACACAAAGATTCTTCATCAGGTGCATCACGTCGATCGTGCTATGGGCCTCTAGGACTTGCCAATAGGGTAGCTCCCAAAATATAGACTTCTTCTTCCACATGGGTGCATGACCATCGGCGTCGTTCGAAACAGGTTTGCTGCCATGTGCCTTTCCAAATACTACTTTCACATCCTTGACCATATTGAGTACATCCTCACTAGTTCGATTGCCTGGCTTGGTCTGGTGGTCTGCCTTACCTTTAAAATGCTTGCCTTTCTTTCTTAGGGGGTGATTCGCAGGAAGAAATCGACGATGGCCAAGGTGCACGACCTTTTGACATTTTTTCAAGAATATACCTTTAATGTCATCGAAACAGTGCGTGCATGCATTATATCCCTTATTTGATTGTCCTGAAAGATTACTTAGAGCATGCCAATCATTGATTGTTATGAACAACAATGCTCGCAGGTCAAAGTGCTCCTATTTGTGCTCATCCCACACACGTACACCTGGTCTATTCCACAAAAGTAGAAGTTCTTCAACTAGTGGCCTCAGATACACATCGATGTCGTTGCCAGGTTGCCTTGGGCCTTAGATGAGCAATGGCATCATAATAAACTTACGCTTCATGCATAACCAGGGAGGAAGGTTGTAGATACATAGAGTAATAGGCCAAGTGCTATGACTACTACTCTGCTCCTTGAAAGGATTCATACCATCCATACTTAAAGCAAACCTTCAGTTTCTTGCGTCATTTGCAAACTCCGGGAATTCTCTATCGACTGCTCTCCACTGGGACCCATCAGCAGGGTGTCTCAACATATTGTCTACCTTACGATCTTCTTTGTGCCATCGCAACAACTTTGCATGGTCTTTGTTTCTGAACAGACGTTTCAAGTGTTGTATTATAGGAGCATACCATATAATCTTGGTAGAGATTTTCTTCGTGGGAAGTTCGCCCTCAACATCACCAGGGTCATCTCGCCTGATCTTATGCCGTGATGCATGACATACCAGGCATGCATCTAACTTCTCGTACTCCTCGCCATGGTAGAGGATGCAGTCATTAGGACATGCATGTATCTTCTGGATTTCTAATCCCAAAGGGCAGACTACCTGTTTTGCTTCATACGTAGTGGCGGGCAATTCGTTATCCTTTGAAAGCATCTTCTTTTGGATTTTCAGTAACTCCCCAAATCCCTTGTCAGATACACCATTCTTTGCCTTCCATTGCAGCAATTCCAGTGTGGTACCCAACTTTTTCTACCCCGTATCACAAGTTGGGTATAGCAATTTCTTGTGATCCTCTAGCATGCGCTCGAACTTGATCTTCTCCTTTTTACTTTCGCATTCTCTTTGTGCGTCACGAATGGCCTGACCAAGATCATCAGCGGGCTCATCTTCTGCCCCTACCTCTTCTTCAGCTTCCCCCATTGCAATATCATTGAAGGCACCATATTCAGCAATAATGTCATCATCGTCCCATTGTTCTTCTTCAACTTCTTCCATTACAACCCCGGTTTCTTCGTGCTACGTTCAACAAATATAGTTTGGCATGAAACCCGACTTCAACAAGTATGAATGAAGACTCCTTGAGCTAGCATATTCCTTCAAATTCTTACATATGGCACATGGGCAGCACATGAAACCATCGTGTTTGTTTGCCTCGGCCACACGTAAGAAAGAATGCATGCCCTCAATGAACTCTTGGGAGCGACGATCAGCATTGTACATCCAATGCCGGCTCATCTGCATTACATGACATACATACCATATTAAAACCTAGAACATAATTAGTTAATTATACGACATGCATGCCACCACTCAAGGTATTAATTTATGTAAGTCTCGCTACAATGTAGACAATCCCAACTACCACTAAAAAAACTAAAGCTAAAATGCACTTTAGCAGCATAAGGATTTCGCGACCAATCCCAACTAAAATAGACAGATCATGCGTGTGTTCAATATCTATGGGTTTCTTCCGTAGGATCACTGCCTCATCAGTTGCCGTAGCCGCCTGTGCAAGAGAGTTTTGCACGTGTTCAACATACTCTTCCTCCCAGTACCAGCCTGAACATCCAGTGCCATCCCACTGAAATTAAAACAAAAAATTAGAACTTTAATCACAATCATCATGAAAATAAGTATAAATTAACCATAATCATCAAATACGATAAAATAACTCACATTGCGATCCGGACACTTGTAGAAGATATGGCCCTTGTTGGGACACTCCTTCCTCACCTGATACTCCATCATAATCTTCTCCTCACACTTGCAGCATGCAATGAGAGGGAGGTCCGGCCTCAGTCGCTTTGGAACCCGATGAGAGGCCGAGGACCCAGAAGCAGTTGCCATCTACTCTCTATACTCATTTTTAATATAATATAAATTTCTCATTTTATAAATAAATAAAATTTAAAAAACTCTAAAATTCTCTATATCTCTAAACCATGAAGTGTGCTATGCATGCTAGAAATGAAAGCTGAATACTAGTTTTGAATAACTACTTTAACCTTCCTTCATCCAAATATGCAAACTTTAAAGTGATTTTGAGCTTAAATGGCTTACAAATAAAAAAATCCACCATAAAAAACCACATATATGTAGTCCACAAAATGAGATATGCTACTAATGAAACATGAGAGTATAAAGTTGGTAACCTTTAAAATCGAAGAATCGATGGAGGAATCGAAGAAACCGAAGAATCGATGGAGGAATCGAAGAAATCTTGTGATTACCGGCGATGAGGAAGAAGAGAGGCCGGCGATGAAACAAGAACACTGAGGTCGAAGTGGCTCGGGCTCGGGGAGAAAGAAGGGGTATATAGGAGGGGACCTTTAGTCCCGGTTGGAGACACCAACTGGGACTAAAGGTCCCTTTCTAGTCCCGGATGAAGCCTCTAGTCGGGAGTAGACTTTTACTACCAGTTGAAGGGACCAACCGGGAGTGAAAGTTAACCTTTAGTCCCGGTTGGTAGCTCCAACTGGGACTAAAGGTCCCCTGCAGCAAAAGCCTGCCGCAGTAGCCGTTGGGCAGGGACCTTTAGTCCCGGTTGGAGCTACAAACCGGGACTAAAGGTCTCTTTAGTCCCGGGCGCGAAAAATATCAGAACTAAAGCCAAATTTTAAAGTGGATCAAAAGTTATTTCTTTACCGGTGTGTCTATGTTCAAAGCTAGAATTGTGTTTTTTTCTAGGCGGAGTGAGTATTCTTTTTAGGACCAAGAAAGTGCACGAGGAATCTCTTGACTGTGGCACCCCAGGCCCCCTGCTAGCTATTGTCTTTCTTTCCTACTAGCTCAGGATATTGCACGTTGGTTACATGCAAACCGTTTGCTCGTCCAAAGTAAAGAAAGAAATGACAAGTCGAAGAATTTCTAAAACATCTGTATATCGATAGATCTATTCTCTCCGTTTCAAATTATAAATCGTTTTAATTTTTTGGTATATCTATTTTGTTATGCATCTAATCTAAATATAATAATGTGTCTACATACGCAGCAAAGGCAGTGTTCGGCTGGACTTAAATTTTTACTGTTTATGCTGAAAAATATTGTTCTTGCTGAAATGTTGTGAGAGAAAAACACTGCTCCGACTGGAAACTGTAGCCAACCAACTAGCCAAAAAATGTCAGCCGAACACAGCCAAAATAGATGAACAAAAAAAATCAAAACGACCTATAATTTAGAACGAAGGGAGTACACAAATAAACGATGCAACTGTCTCGGGAGAATTATGTGGGTGCCAGAAAAAATATATGTATAGTATACTGCTGCTGGTACTAGTAGCTCCTTATTAGTCACATCGCACGATCATCATCATGCGTTCAGCGTTCGTGCAGTAAAGCTGCTAACATACATAGAATATTAAATATAGACTAAAAAAATAACTAATTATACAGATTACGACTACTTTATAAGAGACGAATCTTTTAAGCCTAACTAATATATGATTTGACAATAAAGTGCTACAATAACATATATACTAATGTCAGATTAATTAGACTTAATAAATTCGTCTCGCGGTTTATCGATAGATTCTGTAATTTATTTTTTTATTAGTATCAAACATCTCATGCGATACTTCCTATAATATCCGATGGACACCCTAAACACCACCAAACTCTCATCTCAGTTCTGCCCGATTAACGAACCAATGATTCGGAGCAGAGGTTGCAGCTGATCTGATGCGAGCAGGCATCCCTGCTGCATTAACCCTGGGCTGCTGCTGCTAGGAGTAGCAGTAGCAGCTAGCAGCCTGCCTGATAGCCGCTGCTGCAGGCATCATGCAGGCAGGGCAGGCCGAGCAGGAGGAGAGGAGGTGTCACATCAAGACAGACCATGAGCCCATGACTTTTCCTTTCTAGCTAGGTAGCTTGCTGCTTGCTTTGGCGAGACTTTTCATCCCTTTTGTGTCAGCTGTCGCCGCGCTCCATCTGCATGCATGCTTGCCTGCACCGGCGCCGCTCGGCCATCTCGGCATGCAGCGTCTGCAAGACAGCAAGAAGGGCTGCAGTGCCGCTGCTGCTGCTTTTGATATTTACACTTTGTGTAGGATCAGCGAAAAGCTCCATGCTTAGGGTAGTAGTTAGTAGTGCTGCTACCTGATTGGAGAGGTAAGAATGAAAGAGAGGCCATGCTCAATTTAAGCAGGTTCGAGGGAGCTGAATCGAACCTGAAACAACAGCAATAGGGCAGCTTATTGTATATTCAGGTTCCACTTGCAAGATACTATAAAACTTATCAAGAATTAATTAAGAATTCCAGACGCTTCTTTGTGCATACGACTTGTCTTTGAAGCTCACCTGTGTGGAAGTTGGAGTGCTAGGGACAGGCTATATATGAACAAAAAAAGAATTGCTATTGCTGCAAACTGTTTTACCATGAGCATGATGTCAACTTAAGAAATTAGGAGAGGGTGGGGGGCACTGTTGCCCCGTTTACTCTCAATGTAGCTCTGCTGGTGTTGTGCCTCTTGAGTTACTACTAGCGATCATCTTATTAGACATTAGTCATACATAAAGTTAAGGTTTAGGGGGGAAATGGTTTTGTAGCATTAAAAGAACCTCATTTTTTTAGAAAATACCACAGAAAAGACCTCTGTTTACATAAAATTGCATTGAAACAATGATATGTTAACTGAAATTAACATTATGTCATGTTTGGAGAGGAAACACAGTGAAATCCCATCCACCTTCGCACACCTAAGAAAGGGGAAAAAAAACTCAAGAGCTCAGCACCGCCGTCAATTGTGTGACCTTGCCGTAGGGTCCCGCTCGTCGCCATCATATATAACCTCTCAGTCAAACACGTCTGCCACCCACGCGACCTCTCCATGTGAGCTTCCAGGCCCGTCAGGTAAGTGGTTTTGGTGGTTAATGCTAACCTTTCTTTTGTGATTAATATGCGTTCTCGACAAACAAATTTTACACTAGTATGAAAATGGAGAAATCCCCCCCCTGACGACCGCGTCGCTCCCCCACGCGGGGCGACTCGGGCGGCCCCTGCCGCGCCGCCTCCCTCTCACCCCTCTCCTCCTCGCCCGCCACGCCGCCGCCGGAGCTGGCTGCCGGCATAGCCGCCCGGCCGGCCGTGATGGTGGCGGCGGGGATCTCCCTCCTCGTGTTGGCGGCGCACCTGCAGCAGGCAGTGGCGAAGCTAGAGCAAAATGACGGGGGGTGCACCACTTAATTCATAACTACACTAACTGATATGATGTTCAATCAAAAATAGCATAACTAATATGCAACTACCATATTTTAATATCAAATTCGACTTCTAGCAATAGAGATGAGGTTTTGGTCCAAACATAACACTCACCATTTAACAAAAAGAAGACAACATTGATCACTTTAGTGTAGTCATCATTGATAGAATCCCAAAATCATGAACAAAACATGCCCCATTTAGCAAAATATGTGATCCAGCCATCCAGGAGACCATGATGAAGATCCCACTAGCCTAAAAGGAAAGAAAACAGATAGGTCAGTTATTTAGCAAATAAACTATAGAATTTTCCATTAATAGTAGATGCATTGCATTACCTATCAGAGATCATATTTACGCCATTTTCCTTCCATTGTCATGAAACGTCGAACCACGGCCTCATTGGTCACTTTCTTCATTTCTTCTTTCTCTAGATAGCAAATAAGTCTATGACTCAAGTGCTGATCACCCATGCGATTAGACAAAGTTGTTTTGACAAACTTCATTCCTGAAAAGCATCTCTCAACTGTTGCAGTAGCGACAGGCAATACTAGTACAAGCTTCAAGAGTCGATAGACCAATGGATAACAACGATGTTTCCCTGTCTCAACCATTTTTTGAGAGAGCTCACCAATAGTGTTTATGTTGGAGAATCTAGCATCTTCTTGCACATCGGCAATGTAAAGGCAAAGATAGTGGCTAAGGTCTCTCAAATCATCAGTACTAAAATCATCAGGATATAGTTTTGCTAAGCTCATCAAATCCTCCACATTGAAAGCCTGAAATGAATCCCTTGGGTTAAAAGCGGCCGAGCAAACAAGCAATTGAGAGCTTGTCTCACTAAAGCGGCTATCAAGCTCTTGAACTAGCCAATCAATAACATCATTAAAGCAATCCACTTCATAGTGATGCTTGTTTGTAATTCCTGATTTTTTCCTAGGTTGTCGAGGATCAGTATATCTATCTTCCATTTCCAGTCTATCAATTTCATGCAAGTCACAAAACTCATTCACTTCATCTAATAATTTCTCACACCCATCTCTTCTAAGATCACCCAAATGGAGTCTAGTTGCTTTCACACACCCAATGGCATTTACAATGTCTTGATCCTTGCGTTGCAATGCTAATGACAAGGTATTTGTGATAGTTAAGGTAGTCAACATGAGGTGCAAATAAAAGGCAAAGTCAAAAGATTTGAAGTATACCAGAAGATTTGATGCTTGATCTCTATTTTTCCAATCTCTGTCATCCTTTTCAACAACTTTTAGCACTTCAACTATTGTACAAAACATGTTGACTAAACTCTTGAGAGTTTTATAATGGGAACTCCAACGAGTATCTCCAGGTCTTTGAAGGCATTGCTCTTGATTTAACCCTGTCCCGGTCTCAAGTTGCCCACAACCTAGTGCCTTCTTGACTTGTTCATGATTAATATCTCTAATCATATCCCTTCTCTTAGCTAACCCACCGACCACATTTAACAAGATAGAAATCATGTTTAAGAAATTGCTTACACCCTTATGTTTTCTCACAACTGCCACAATGACTAACTGAAGTTGGTGAGCAAAGCAATGCACATAATAAGCTGTTTTACTTTCTCTCATGATCAATGATTGCAAGCCATTGAACTCACCTCGCATATTGCTAGCACTATCGTATCCTTGGCCTCGAACTTGCTTCAAGCTTAGTTTGAACTTTGCAAGTAGAGAATCAATAGATGACTTCAAGTGGGAAGAAGTTGTTTCAGTCACATGCACAAGGCCAACAAACCTCTCTTTCACGACCCCACATTTATCAACATACCTCAAGACCACAGCCATTTGCTCTTTGCAAGAAACATCTCTTGACTCATCAACTAGCAAGCAAAACACGTCATTCCCAAGTTCTTCAAGGATAGAGTGTACAATCTCATTTGTAAAACATTCAACAATGTCCCTCTGAATTTCAGGAGCAAGCAAACTACTATTAGCTGCAGCATTTGTACTCACCGCTCTCCGTAACTCTGTATCATGTTGTGCTAAGCAATCATAAAACTCCTTAAAGTTCCCCTTGTTGTGGGATTCTATTGACTCATCATGGCCACGAAAAGGCAATCCTTGCTTCAACAACAGCCTAGCAGTATCAATGGATCCATTCAACCGAATAAAATAAGCCTTCTTAGCAGCCTCACTTATCTGATTGTAAGCAACATCTATGTGTTGCTTTCTTTGTAACAAATCATCGCACTTCTTCATTGCATTATAGTGTAAGCCACCAACATCACCAACATGTGACTTTAACCTTCCTTTCCTATGATAACCATTCCAACCATTAACTACAAATGATTTATATCCTGCATCCTTCTTTTCTCTAAATAAGAAACAACAAAAGCAATATGCTCTATCCTTTGACTCACTATATTCAAGCCAACTTCCAAACTCATCAAACCATTCCGGGATAAATCTTCTCGGCTTGTCTCCAATATCTGAAACAGGAAAATTACATGTGTGAGGCTGGCAAGGTCCATTCTCCAAATATTTTCTTCTGGCCTTTTCTCTATGGTTAGGATGGTAAGCATCAATTTGTTTCCTCAAGCCTGGGTCATATTTAATCTCCTCTTCCCAATTGAGATCATCTAGACATGAATTTCTGTTATTGTTGGTACTGTCTATGTCTTGAGCTTTCCGTTTATAAAACCTCTCCATGATTACCTATCATTTACAAGCATAATCAAATTGCAGATCCATACTATCATAAATGCAAACATATATAAAAAAAGAGAAAACCCCAATTAACACACTCACCCTAAACATGCAGGCTACTCAATTTCAACGTATAACCAGCAAGAATCGAAATCGGATGTGAGACTTAAATTGATTGAAATACAAGATAAATATATTGATGGTTTGATGCCTTGCCTTTTCTTTTGGACCAGATCAGAGAGAGGCCGTGAGGGCGAGGGTGCTCGCCGCTCGGTTGCTGTGGCCGTCAGGCGCTCGGCTCGACGCCACTAGAAGCCAGGAAGGGGAAGGGGCGCAGGCGTCAGCAGGGAGCGTCGCTGGCGAGCCGCATCGCTGCTGCCGTCGGCATCGCTGACTGCCTGGCTCTCTGCGTTCGGCGAAACGCCGTGGCCTCCTCGGCCCTAGCGGACTCGCGCGCTGCCGCGCGGGGCTGTTTCCCGTCTCCTTCTCCTGGAAGCAACTACGTCTACGTACTAGAGTCTGGAGTAGTGCTGTGATAGTGTGATGACTGATTGGGCCGGTGGGGGGTGCCTCGTTTTGGGCTGAGGGGGGTGCACAAAGGGTGAAATATTTCTACTAATATGGTACTTTTGATTTTGGCCTGGGTGCCTGGGTATCCAGTGGGCCTAACTGGGCTTCGCCCATGGCAGCAGGCCGGCGGCCCGGCCCCGCGCGCCCGGCGTGGAGGTTGGCGAGGTGGCTGCCGCGGCTGCTGTAGCGTCGGCTGGTGTCCGTGCAGGCGCAGGGGACGGCGGCGAGGTCTTCTTCTTCTCCGCACGTTCCCCTTCTCCTCTCTTGATGGCGGCGGTGGCGCTGGCTGAGGCCGCCGGTTCGGGGCCCAGTCGGCCCGATCCCGGTGCCCGGGGGGGCAGATCCGGACCCTAGGCGGTCGGATCTGTCTTGGCGGTCGGTGGCGGCGGCGGTGACTGAGGCCCATGCATGCGCTGGGGGCGGTGCTTTCTTCTCTGTCGTCCCTCCTCTGATGGCTTTGGCTGCTGCGGCTCAGGGGCTGGCTGTGCCCGGGGCAGCGACCTCTGCCTGCCAGCCTGCCTGCGGCGGCCGGTCTGGTGGCCAAGGCGACGGGCCGGCCCATGACGGTGTCTGCAGCTTTGGTCAATACGGAGGCGTCGGCGTCGGCAGGGGGCGCCGGATTCGGGGCCTGGCGTCCAGATTCGGCGACCCTAGGGCATGGGGTGGAGCCCGACATGGCGGGGCACTCTGGCGGTGATGACGGCAGCGACATCGACAGGTGCCAGAGCCGACGACGTTGTCCAAATGCGGCCTCGGCGTGCGGCGGTGTGACGCGAGCGGCAGAGTCAGGTCCGGCTCTACATCACCCGGTCGAAGGGGGTGGCGGCCGACGCAGCTGTGCGGCTGCTACGTGCAGCCGGCGCGTCGATGCCCCTCTAAAGGGGCTTCCATGAGGCTCCGGGACAACGGCGATGGCGGTGAAGGCTGGCACGGGTCCGGCTTCACGACCCGATGATTGTGCTAAGGGGTTCTTGGACGAAAGCCTTGGCGACGGCGACGTCGTTGGGCGCCACTTTCCTGTTGGGGGCGTCGTATTTCTCCACTAGCATGTCTTGCAAGGGTGAAAACTCAGTCCACTTTAGACGTGCGACGGTGACGCCTTTGGGCTTTGGCGTCACTCCCTTCCTGAAGGCGTCACATTTGGATTATTGTCGCGGTTTCGATGTGGGGCGATGGTTTGCGTTTGGAAGTCGGAGCTGCTCTTTGGTGTTTGAGCTTGGCAACGATGGCCGGTGGTGGCCGTTAGCTTCAGACCCGTCGGGGGGTGACTAGTGGGTGGCCTGCTATGGGAAGTCGGAGCTGCTGGCAGCTTGGCTTCCATGCTCAGCAACGATGACCCATGGCAGTGTCGTGTTTGTGCTCCGCTGCGTCGCGTGGGGTGGTTAGCCACTCGGGTGCCTTTCTGGCATCTCATCTGGCTAACCTTCTTGTTCATAATATTCTTTCGGCATAATTGAGCGGCAGAGCTCCTATCTTTGTTTAAAAAAATGGTTTTCTCTGACACCATCTATTTTACGACCAAGAACCACCAGTAGAAATTCATTTCTAGTGGTGGTCTATATAACATGATAGCCGGTAGAAATAGATATTTTCACTGACAGTGGCTTATGTTAACTAACAGTATAAATAGCCTATTTCTTGAGGTGGTTGGCTACCGCCACTATAAATCAATTTACAGTGATGGCTGCTTAAGACAACGGCTACTAGAAATCCAATTCAAAATGACACGTATATTAAATTGATAACTTTTCCATATTAAATCGGATGAAGAAAAAAAATTATATAAAAAATGTCGAGCTTGATGAGATCTATAAGTTTGTAGGTTGTTCATTTGAAATCATTTACATTCTCAAATATTCATTTAAAGTTCTCGGATCTATTTTTAAAACATCGATTAAAAATGACACATATATAAAATTGATAACATTTTCATATTAAGCTGGAAGAAGACAAATTATATATCAAAATCATATACTTCGATGAGATCTACAACTTTGTAGTTGAAAACTTCTTCGTTTTAAATCATTTTAGGTATCAAAATATTTGTTAAAAGTTCTTGAACGATTTTCAGAAGTGGTTGCTTAATAAGTCAGCTGCCTCTGAAAATGATTTCTACATGTTGTACTTAAGAAAACCTCCACTACAAATAGCTTCCATGGATGGGTCAAAAGGTATGATTCTTTTACTGCTATCAGTAGTGTATAGTGGGATGGTAAGAAAGGCACAAGGGCTGAGTTCTTGGATTTGAGTTCTAAAGAATACACAAATTCGGATTTATGAGGAAAAAAAATCATGTGGCGTGGTAGGCGTGCATGGCCAGCGAGTTCAAGCCTAGGTGCATTTTTTGTATTTTTACATTTTTTTTAATATTTCTGTTGATTGATGGTAGTTTAAAAGGTTAGAAAAAATAGTTTTATGTTACTAGCTTAACATCGTTAGCCCATCAAACAAACGGAAGGGCCAAGAAACCAAAGAAAATTCGTTTTAGGGTCAAATAAGCAAGTTCGAGAAAAAAAAAATCAAGAAACTAAACAGCACTTTTTTTTAGGGCCAAGGAAATAATATGTTGTAATGAAACAAATGATAACAGTGCGGAGGATACCGGCGTGGTCCGCGTGGACAGCAGAGTCCCGGTACTCCGCCCGGGCGATGAAGTCCCTAGGCGTGTCCTACTGCCACTACTGATGTAGTAATGGGCCGGGCCACACTGAGACTTTGCATGGTCACTGTACGTTTTACCATGGAGCAATGATCCTTGCGTTGGGTTGGGCTGCCACACCCCCCTTTCCACTTTTATGAACGCGCCCAACAGATCATACTCCCTATATAAAATATAAATACGTTCGTGAGATGGACTCGGCATATTTTTTTTAATCAACAAAGTTTATTGTAGGCACTTATTGACAGGAACATGACCTAGGCACCTTCTACTTCTATGCAATTAAGTTGCAGCGCCGCTAGCGTGTCCGCCAGACGGCTTAATAATTGCAAAGATAAAAAAAAAACTCCTACCAAAGTATATTGCACGCAACATAGAACTAATGAGCATGTAGAAGCGTCTTATGGCAACATCCCAAATTGCTTATTACAACAGAGAACACAAAAAAAAATTCTAAAATCACAAAATCAACATCCAAAAGTCAACTAATGAAACATCTCAATTACCCTTGAACAATATCAAAAGATTTATTTATCAACACAAACACCACGAAATCATCTGATGTAATATCTCCAAACCAACAGTGCAACATCAAAAATGCATATTTTGCAACATCACAAAATTCAATCTAGACCAAGTTTGCAAAACATCAAAGATTGGCTATTATAGAAACATAGTGGTTTAGGTACCACAATATAAAAAACCATAAAGTGTAGATATGATTACCTCATGAAGGAGCCAAGTCAGCATCGTGGAGGAGATCGCCACTAGCAAGACCACCCTTTACTATGGAGTTTGCTACCGAGAGTCACCCTACCATGAAGGAACTCGTCGCTGTGGAGTCCACATTCACGTGGATCCACTCTTATTGCCATGGATGGGCTCCAACGAGGTGCAAGTACCGCAGGACGGAACTGCAGGGGCCAAGGTGAGGAACTCACCAACACAATGTTGACGCAAGTCCGGGCTATGTGTGCAGAGCTGACTTTTCTAGGTCGTGGTGTTGTGTGTCGTTGAACACTGTGGTAGGAGTCGATGTTGCACACAACATCACATCAATATTTCGATGGGAGTTGATGTTGCACTCAACATACATAGCATGTCGATATATTTTGGTGGAAGTTTTTCATCTTTGTGTGCTCATATCAAAAAGGAATTGAACTGTATGGATGCACAGGTCAAGGCATTACCGATTAAGGGTACATTTGGCAGCAAGAAACATTTTAGATTCTCAATACAGTCACTAGAATCACTGCCAAATGTCACAAAGAGAAACTATTTTAGGAGAATCACTTGGAATCGATTCTCACTTTTGTACTAGTCCAAAGAAACACCTAAATACGGGTTTCTTCTGATTATAGTTCTAGTTTCAAGAATCCAACGAGCTAGCAAATGGTTCCATAGAGTGATTTTGATTCATCAGAGAAATGTTTCTAAAGGAAATATAGATTTGAAACGTTTGTACAAGAATCTGAATCCTACCAAACATGTGTGCAAATGCCACAAAGAGACAAATGTTTCAGGAGAATCACTTGGAACCGATTCTTATTTTTTATTAGTTCAGAGAAACACCCAAAACTGTGTTTCTCCCAATTCCTCCTTTTTTGAAAAAAAAAATAGCAGGAGCACTGCTATACCATATAAGAAGAAGAGCAAAATGTGGAGTCTTACATATTAATATTAATGTTATGAAAGGGCGCGCACACACACACACAAACACTAAGGAGGAGGATCATTTGGGGTTAAAGGAAATCTGGTAGCACTTGTCATAGGTCCCATTTGTTCTTTGATTAGGCCCGGCACTTGGAGTGTTGATCGTGTCGATCCTTCAAAGGTCCTTTGATTGTGCTCTTTTCAAATGTTCCAAGTCATGTACATGAGGATTGCAGATGTTGTTCTTTGTGGCATTGCATCCTGTCCTTGAAGCCAGCCAAACGTTTGTGAATCCAACAAGTTGTTATCGTTCAAAGGTTCTCATGGTTTTATTTCTAGTTTCTAGTACCGACCATAACCTAGTAGCTAAGGGGCTATTGCTGGAGGAGCACATTGATACATGGGCCAAGTCTCTCCCTAGAAGAGCCCCAATAGGAGTTATTGTAGTGGCCATGTGAAATATGTCCCCACCAAGGGGCTGTTTGTAAATTGCCGCTTTGTCGCTGGCTATATATAGTGCCAAGGGCATGAGGGAAAGAGGTTCTCTCTCCCACTCTCTTTTGGAAACCCTAGCCATCGCCCTTCTCTCTATACTCTCCTTATTTGTTTCTTCAGAACCGAAGTTCCAACAAGCAGAATGTTCTGACACATACATAGTCAACTGTGCCACCTATGATAAGTAATAAATTAGAAATATTATGGCTAATTTGGAGAATATATATACGACACGCCAATAATATGGCAGTAAAAGAGAAACAATATTGGAGAAGGATAAGGATAAGCGCCCTCTGGTCAGGTATGCTTGTTTCTGGTTAGCCCCTGTATATATAAAAAGTCTCCTCTCAGTTAGAAAGATTAAAGTTTGAGAAAAAAAGAAATCAGACCTTATAATACTTAATAGACCATCCAGTTGAATCTGCCACTAGGTGGCTTTCTTCCCATGACTTAAACTCTGCCATTATATAAAAATACTGACTTTTTCGGTGATCAATAGGCTAGACAAGCACAAGTTTTACCGGTCTAACAATTAACAATAATTAATATAGAAGAACGATTACATGTTGGTGCTGCAACAAAGACAAAACTAACTGTTAGCATACCTTCCCCATTAAAAATGTTGGAATCTTTAGAAGAGATGCCCAAAAAAACATGAAAGAAGTTAATAAAAAATCCCTTGATATAAGAACCGACATGATTTTGGTCGGTCATAATCATAATATTACCGTATCTCAAATCCTTTGTGTCATAATACTCTTTTATGTAGTCTAGACTAATAATTATTCTGATATTATCAGTTTCCTTATTAGCCAAGACTTTCTTCCTAAGCGTGCATCTCTCACATTCAATAACTTGCCCTTCAACGAAAATATTCCATAGTAACCCTTACCAACCTCACCCAGAACAACATCAAGATTTGGGATTGGTTCAATAGTGAGCCACTACTTTCATTCGCTTCCCTTAGTGTCACTGCCAGTGTGTTGTTAAATCAGAGCATAGCCCATCTGAACACCTCCTTAAAGATGAAAGAATTCGCTACTGGAGTTTCTTTATATAGCAATATGGGGGCATCCAAAAAACACAATACAATGATATACCTTGAGTAAGTTATATGTACATTAAAAGAAGATGTTCCTGTCTATCTCAGGCCATGCACATATAGGACCCCATTAGTTGCACTAGGTATGCAGAACAATTGTGGTATGATTGTTCGTTGTCTATCTCCAAGTTCCCTTTATCTCTGACTAATTTCATCAATGTGAACCCACATGAAAACAAATTCTTGTATTCGAGTGGCAGATGTGAACTTTTCTCCACAATGTATAGAGATTGAGTCAATCACCATTTGTCGGGTTCATAACCCAGGGTCCCTCATGGATAGACTTGCCAGCAAAGGCTCGGCCCAGCATAGGATGTTGCGCAAACTCTTGGGCCGGCCCAAATACCTAAACGACAGGCCAGAAGAGCGATCCAATCTTCGAGCGGAAGGCCTGGCCGAGGAGGAACGACGCCCGCTTCCGACTCCGGCCTACCTCTCTGACCAGAAGGGGAACAACGCTTGCTTCCAACTCTGGCCCGCCTCTCCGACCGGAAGGCCTGGCCAAACACCACGTCCGACTTCGACCCGCGTCTTCGACCGGGGATGCGCCGAACCCTGCTTACAGCTCTTCTTCGACTAGCGCAGTCGGAACCAACTAGGACCAACCAACCGGGGACGCCCGCTCGGTGAGGACTAGGAAACGAACGGAGAAGGTAAGGCAGGGCACTCAAGTCATCCGCAATACCGAGGACCATACCCTGTACACCTGTAGGACAGTACCCTGTAACCTTCCTGGCATGTCAGAACCCAAGCAATGTTGTGGGCGCCGACATTTTCCCTACAGTATTATGGGTGCCATCAACTCCCACACTAGACAAACACGATAAGGCTCCCCCCACATGCCTCTAGACATCAACAGTGTCATGGGCACCGGCATTTACCATACCAGGCGAACTTGGTAAAACCCCCTACATGCCTTTGGGCATCAACAGTATGGCAGGCACCGACGTCTGCCATACCAGAAGAGGACAACGCAACCTCTCACATGCATCTAACATTAACAGTGTTATGGCCGCCTACAATCATCTTGTACCCGACGGCGTGGGCACAAGACTTAGCATGCGTACACTCTTCCTCTCTCACTTGTAAGGCCATCTCCTTCATCTATAAAAGGGGATGCGCTCTCTCCCAAAAAAGAAGACCCTAGAGTTCACTCATGCACAATAGCAGAACTGCTAGGTTCAAACCTTGAGCACACGCTCAAACACTCAGCGCACATAGGAGCTCCTATCACTCTCGGCCCTTCAGACCAGAGTCCGACCGGGCCTCTTGCACCCCCCATCTTTCTCCCTTCCGTTTGTAACCCCACAGCAAACTTCGAGCACCTGGCTCAGGAATAAAGTAAATGACCGACTCAAACTAGACGTTGTGTTGGTCATCAAACACCAAAATTCAAAGTAAATAGGCCTAGGGTCCATTTTCCTTATAGTATGCTATTCAGCTTAGGATCTAGGGAATCTATTTGAATTATGATTAGGATTCTTAGCTCGGCATATCTATAAAATATAGGAGGGTCGTTGACATGAATAGAGACATTATGAAAACGCGTAGAAGTAGTTAGGGAGGGCCAGACCAAAACAAATGGACCAAAAAAGAGGCGGAAATTTTGCCTCTTTATTTTTAGGTATAGATATAGTATAGATATAGATATAGATAGTCAAACAGTTTGATGAAGTGATTCCGACTCACCAGAGAAATTAAATGTTTCTGAAAAAAATCTAGATTCAAAATGTGTCTACGGTAATCTCGAATCCTGCCAAACGCATCTAGGACGCATGTGAATCGGATGCATGGAGTTTGCATGTCCCTGACTTACGCATCACCATGCAACACGATCCCAGGAAGTTCCAAGCATGGCGGCCAGGTGTATGGATACTTCTTCTTGGAAACTATACACGACGTACAATACAAGGACGAAATTCCATCTAGAGAGACTATATATTCTTAGCTCCATAGTCCTAGGAGGATGACCACAAAGTAAATTTGTCCGTTACTTCCAAATGGATACGAAAGGCACAAGACGTACGGAATTGTCCTCATCTCCAATGCCAGCAAGCCTAGGATATCCGATATACTCCAATACTACGACGAAGCTAAGCTACTTGCTTGTCTGCATCTACCTCTCCTAGTTTGCTCAGACGATGCTTGGTTCAGTACGTCCAAATCCCCTACCATCATCTCCAAGAAAAAACCCTAGCTAGTATCTCTTGTTCTCGCCGGCGCCGCCTTTGCATTTGCATGCGTACAACACAAGCATCCCCATATACGTATCACCTGACCTGTGTATAAATACGGCACGAGCGTGAACTTGCAGTCCCTGCTCCCAGTCCAACCACTCAACTGTAGCGTGTAGGTGATACACATTGCATGCACACAGTGCACACAACGACGTCGCCATCGTCCTCTGCGATGCATCGTCCTATTCATACCGAGAACGACTACGACGACGTGTCAATGTGCGCGCCACCGGCGCTGCCGCCGCTGTCGCAGCAGGAGCACCTGGTGCGGGACCTGTGCAGGTGCGCGGGCCACGTGGAGGCGGGCGCCATCGAGCGGGCCGGCTGGTGCCTGGCGCGCGCCACCGGGATCGCCGCCGCCACAGGCGATGGCCCGCTGTGGCGCCTCGCCGTGCCCATGGCCGATGCCCTGGCGCGCCGCCTCGTCCGGCTCATGGCCCCGGCCGTCGCCGACGCGCTCATCGACCCCTTCAACCACCTCGACCAGCGCTGCGTCCGCGCGGCGCGGCGCAGCTTCTTCGAGCTCAGCCCGTTTCCCAGGGCCGCCGTCGCCGTCGCCAACCGAGCCATCCTTGAGGCCCTGGAGAACGAAAAGGTTCTGCCTTGGCTTAGTCCAACGATCGAACAGAGCTACTCCAAAATTTAAGATAATTGACGGCCTTGTGCTAAACCCTACCAAAAACTGGAATTAGTCTCAAAGATGGGTCATTAGCACTATTATTTACGAAGAAATAAGTACAGTACTTGCTAACCTTTCGCTTTACGGTAATCAGGAACTTTGACTTAATATTCAACTTTGTCGGTTTGTTTTTTATATATGTGAATATATTATTCATACAAATGGTCATAAACATATGGCATGCTTAGGAAATATAAAAAATGCAGTGACTGTTTTGGATATGAAAGTAGTCATAATCTTAACAGAAATTACAATAAAATTATCACTAGTGTTGTTTTTGCCAAATATTATTCTTTTCTAAAAATTAACTTCTACCAAACAGAGCGGACAGAGCCGAAGCTATTTTAAAAAGGAACCGATGCCTGCCAAGCTGGCCCTAAGTCAAAGTTATCATTTTTAACCGAGGTTATTTTATTTATATATATAACAGTAACAAAATTGTGTCACTTTCACGGTGATCAGAATGTCCACATCATCGACTTTGCGGGGCCTACCGCGCAGCCATGCCAATGGATCAAGCTCCTGCACGACTTCCACCGTCGCCCAGGAGGGCCGCCGCACCTGCGCCTCACCATCGTGCACGACGACGGGGACCTCCTTGCCAACATATCACAGCTGCTCACCGACGAGGCCGAGGCGCTCGACGTGCCATTCCAGGTGCACCGCGTCGTCGGCCAGATCGAGGCACTGGATCCCGCCGACCTGCACGGCGTGCTCGGGCTTAAGTCCGGCGAGGCGCGCGCGGTCGTGTGCACGCTGCAGCTGCACCGCCTCCTCGCAGCCCCCGACGACCCCGCAGGCGCCTTCAGCGCCGGCCACCGCTTCAACCAGACGGCGAGCGCCGCGCGGCTGCAGCAGATGGCGTCCACCTCGTGCCCGCCGAGCGTCGGCGCGTGCGGCGGCCGTGGCCACGACGACGACAGCGACAGCAGCCCGGCCACGCCAATGGGCTTCGTCTCATCGCCTCTGTCGACGCCCCAGCTCCAGATGCCGCCGGCGCTGGCGAGCTTCCTGTCGGCGGCGCGCGCGCTGTCGCCCGAGGTCGTGGTGGTCACGGAGCAGGAGGCCAGCCACGGCGGCGTCTCGTTCCGGAAGCGCTTCGGCGAGGCGCTGGGGTACTACGCCGCGGTGTACGATAGCCTGGACACGGCCGCCGAGGCGTACCGGCGGCCGGCCGCCGAGCGGGCGGAGGTGGAGCGCGCGGTGCTCGGGGAGGAGATCCGGGACGTGCTGCTGCGCGAGGGCGCACACCGGCGCGAGCGCCACGACCGGCTGCAGCGGTGGGCGGCACGCATGGAGCTGGGCGGGTTCAGGAGCGTGCCGCTGAGCTACGTTGCGATGAGGCAGGGGAATGACGTGCTCCACAGGTGCGGCCTGAGCGGGTGCGCGGCGCCGGCGAGCAGCAGAGAGCACAGCGGCTGCCTTCTCCTGTGCTGGAGCTCGTGGCCACTCTACTCGGTCTCGGCATGGCGGCCGGACAGAGGCTCAGGTGCTCCCGGTCCCGATCCCGGTCCCGGGAGCTGCAGCTAGCTAAGCACTACTGACAGCGCCGTGCCAAATGGAAATGGTGACTCCTGCGCGACATAGTTTTGAGGAGAGCTGATGTGCTGATCGATGGCGATTCTTTCGAGGGACAGTGAATTTGTAATTAAATTAATAGGTGTCACAATGACATGCATGGAGATGATTGATTGGAATTGGAACAAGAATGATTTAGTGTTTGACAACGTAAAAAAGAAAATCATATTTGCTACCATCGGATTTAGGTGATCAGGCAAATCAGCAAAGGGCCCGTGAAGAAAAATGCCGTAGATAGTTGCAATAGGTTTTATGCCCTTCCTAATCATAGAATAAAAAAAATCTTTCTGGCTTTTGTGCATTTTCCATTCTTGCAACAAACCATAAGTAACAACATTTGGGTCAAGACCACAAGCCTACATTTCTTCGGGCCTTCGAACCACCTCTTTCTGTTGTCCTGTAGAGAGTTATCCATGGATCAATCATCTGCTGAAGGACACCCTCCGCCCAGTCAACTGCTTGAGCTTTGCACAGGCCATCAATGATTGTGTTGTATGTCACAACATCCAGTGAAATCCCCCGATCAAACATTTCAAGGAACAGGTTGTAGGCTTTTTCCACCTGACCCTCGCCAACACAGACCGTTGATAACGGTGCTGTAGGACATCACATCTGGTGTGCAGCTTCCATGTCCATCATCAGCCATCATGTGCAGCAGCTCAAGTGCCACTTCAACTCTATTTTCATTGCAGAAACCCTTGAGAAGCGTGTTGCAGGAAACTACATTCGGCATGCGGCCAAACTCAGGCATTCTTCGGAGCAGTATGTCCATGGCCTCGCCCACCCTCTTGGCATCGCAGAGGCCCTTGAGCAGTTGATTGATGGCTACTTCATCCACCCTCCAGCCTATCTTAAGGATGAGGCCGAAGGCAGCGAAGCCATCCTCCAGGTGACCCAAGCGACAGAAACAACCAGTGAGAATGTTGTCTGTGTACAGGTCTGGACGCACCTTGTTGGAGCATGCACGGGCCATCCTGTTGAAGAGGGAGACAGCGAGCTCGGAGGCTGAAGGGCATTGGACACGAGAGACGATGTTAAGCAGGGTGTTGAAAGGACGAACTGAGCATGGCGTTGGGGAGCAATTCATCGAACAGCTTGAGCACGCCGTCGAGGCCAAGGCTCCCCAACCTGGCTCGGCCTGCCATGATGTGTCCCAGATCCAATCACCGGTCGCTGACGGCCCGTGCGTGCGGCTACCTCAGAATCGGTGAAGCAGAGCAGCTTAGGTGAGGTGGGCGGAGCTGGAATACCGGCAGCAGGCGGCGGCGGCGGCGTGGGGGCACGGGTTGGGCGCCGGACGCAGCTGCCGGTGCCCCGGTTGGCGGTATGGGCAAACAAACACCTCTGTCAAGTACAGGTCTGCCGTAACGACCACCGACCGACGTCGCGTGCGTGCGTGCATGCAAGCATGTCAGTACTCAGTCAGAGGTCAGAAACGAAACGACGAGGACGAGGACGACGCGCCATGCGTGCATGGGAGTGCTTCCGGGACCTGTGATGATCTTGAAGTCGCCGGGCACAATGACCTCGTCGGGGCAGCCGCCAGGGCCGTCGGCGAATTCGCCGCGCATGCCATGTCATCCAGCGCGCCTTTGATGGCGTCGCGGGTCGGGAGCTTCTTGGGATCGTCGTCGGTGAGCACGGTGACGTCGCCTGGCGCGAAGCCGAAGCGGTCGAGGAGGACGGCGCGCATGGCGTGGACGTCGTTGATGCAGCCCTGCAGCTCGAACGGCGTGCCGGCGTAGTTGCACCCCACCAGGGTGGCCAGCATCTTCTTCTTCCCCCCGGCCGCCGCCAGCTGTCTTCTTGCATTGTAGCTAGCTCTAGCTCTACCTCTGGTGCGTGCTTCAGTGAGTGAGATGAGGATATCGATGTCTGCCTGACTGTCTCCGTTATAAATAGGCTTCGTGATCACCTGTGTTTCATTGAATACGCGCATTGCCATCCGTTCATTTGTTGCTTACCTTGTGGATGCAATGCAAGCAAGCTAAGGACACATTTGCCTTTCATTTGGACCACCTTGACCACCAATTACATATTTCTGGTGAAATAATTCATCGTACAGATTCACGTGTGAACAAGGATGATTCGCTCGCCACCTGAAATAAATTTAGGCCTTTTTTTATGTAATCGGATTCGCATATATCCATATGTGTTGGGATGGATTAGAGTGAAACTTGAACTAAATTACATCTCAATCCACCGCAACACATATGGATTGAGATGAATTCGATAGCATCCAAACAAGGCCTTAGAGTCCACTTCTCCTCGGTCCTTTATTAATTCCCATTTCTCCCGTACTTATTAAGATAAAACCTAGCTATTTACTGTCCTTTTTACTATACTTCCTATAACGAAATAATACAAACTGTACTTTAGCTTTCACAAAACAAAACATATACCTGTTCTTCTCTAGCAAAACTTTGTCGTTGAGCCGTCCTGTATCGATCGTAAAGCTAGATGTCTCCTGGTCTGTGTTGATCGATTTCATGCAAGGGCGCATGATGATGACACAAAGTAGCGAGGATCACGACTTGGTGGTCCTACAGCGGTCGTGTATCACGCTTGGTGGTCCTACGGTGGTCGTGTATCACGCTAGCATGAATAATGGGCGTACAAGTCATATGGATGCATGGATAATACCAAATTAATATAATTTTTTTACAAGGGAAGAACTTGGCCTATATTATTGCCGATAAAAGCTTAATTGGGTTCTCTTTTTGGATGTTGTTCACGCTAGAATGTCCGTGCCTTTGCTTATTGGCTCTAGTTTTATTATTCAAAAAAACGAAATTACCAGATGACACCGCTACCCATCCCCACGTAGATTTGCCTCGGCTGTTAGGGCATGTTTGGTTTGAAGCTTCACAAACTTGCCTGGGCCACACATAGCTCCCAGGCGTCCAATTTTGGATGCTTGTGGCCTGGATTGCTTGACTGGCCATGCATTGTGTTGGGACATTAACACACTTGCTAATGACAGCGAAAACGCTTAATTTCAACACAATACGAAATCAGCCCGGGGTCATCACCTATTCACCGAAGGAAGCATATGCATCACACATATATATGGAGGAAATAGCAACAGTCACAACTGTCCCAATCAGTCGTTATCACATCAACCCAGTTGTAGCTGATTGCAACTGATCACAACAGCAACAACAACAAGCACAACTAGTTGCGGCAGATTACTTCCAACTGTAGTCGCAACTAGTTACAACTAGAATCGCATAAACAGCAAGACACCATATTAACGTGGAAAACCCCCAAATCAGGGTAAAAACAACAGGACCAAGCCAACAGAATATTCTTCCAAGGCTTGTGGGATTACAACAAGTTCATCTCTAGATAGCACTAGAGGCAACCATATATCAAGATACAATAGATCTTGGACAACAACAATAAGATCTGGGGCTGCTTAGGGAATGGAAAGACTTCACCAAATGATGGTGGAATTCAGATTAGAGGCACAAACGATGTGGATCTGAAGCTTCACAACCTTGAGGACAAATCCATCTTGATCTATTGCAAGATCTCCTCTCTATCTCACTCTCTATCTCTTTCCTTTTTTTCTCTGGTTTTCTTCCCTCTCTCACGCGCAAGGAGCAAGGGGCTGAACTGGAGTTGCTTCTCTCTCTCTGCTGAACTGAAGCTCACGAAGCTTCCTTTTCCTTCTCTCGTAAGCCAAGAGGCAAAACACCAGATGCACACAAGGTTGGCCCATTTCCTATGCTGCACCTATGACGTGTGGGCCTACTCACTAGGAGCATTTACTCTTCTCAATTCCCACCCACGAGGATGATTTCCCAAGCAACACAATGCTCGGCAGGCTCAATCCAAACAGCCCTTCAATGCAGGGATGACGTGCCACGCCATCTGTCTTCTTGCATACGGTTTTGACTTGCACAACCACTGTATTAGGAAGTAGCAAGCACGCTCATTGCACCACCTCCCGGTCAGGTCCTTCCGCACAACTCCATTGGTTTGAATGTCATGCTCGAGTGGCTGGCTTTCTAAACGGCTAGCAAAACCATTGAAGATGAAGCAAGTTGTGTGTTAGCTTAATGTTTATCTCAAGAGGAGCCAATATCTATATCAGGATCAGAGTGGTCATGGAGTAGCTAAGAAGAAGATGGCTAAGGGCAGCTCCAGTGTGGAGTTCGATTCCAAGAAGCTGTGGCCCCCGTAAAATCGATTTTTTTTACGGTTCGGTGGCTCTTGTGTAGAGTTCGATTGATGGGTTCCATATTGGAGTAAATAATTGGAGCAAGTCATCAATTCACAACCGCATCATTCTCTGATCCCCTTGTTTCCCGCATCTTATTTCTGTGCGTTGTTTATTCCCTTGGTTCGAACTGAAACGAACAGCCGATTTGAGAAATCCATGTACACGGTTCGCTAGCTCCAACGTTAAACAGCATGTTCGCTGGGGCCATGTTTAGTTCCCCAAATTTCCGAATTTGGCATTATGCAAAAAAAAGATTCCCCGTCACATTAAACTTGCGGTACATGCATGGAGTACTAAATGTTGACGAAATTAAAAACTAATTGCACAGTTTGTTTGTACTTTGCGAGACGAACGTTTTGAGCCTAATTAGTCAACGATTGGACAATTATTACCAAATACAAACGAAATGCTACAGTACACCACATTTCTGCTACAGTACCCTGGGTTTCCAATGGCGCCGAATCCGTCTGGAACTAAACATGGCCTGGGTCGTAAACGATCGTAAATTTTCAGCTAGAACAATATTTTTCTCTTACACCAAACCAGCCAACAGTAATAATCAATGATCGTATACGATCGTATCAGCACCAGCCGAACAGACTGAAAATCAAACCATACTGCTACTTCTCTCTCCTCACGGTTCGGTTTCCAATCACATTGGAGCTGCTCTAATATGTTGTGATCATAGTTGGTCATTGTTGTTCTGGTTTACAAGATAAACTAGTATCTAAGTTAGTTAGCCTATGTAATGGATTGGTAAGACAATTAAATAATAGACCCGCTTCCAAACTAATGTTGCAATATTTGTTAACTTGGAATGTTTATCGAACTAATATTATTCCAATGCAAAATTGTTATCATCATTGTGTGGAATTTAGCCGTTTTCTAGAATGTAGCAGCTGGCGGTGAAGTCACCACAACCCTTTTTTTTTTAGAAAACCACAACCCAACTTATGGTAACAACTAGGGATAAAAACGGAACGGAAATATCCCGTACCGAACCGCGTCGTTTTCTACATTTGATCCAATCAAATTTGTATTTTCGAACAAATTTGAATTCGGTTCGAAATTCGGAACATGAAATTAGAAATCGGAACAAAAACGGTTTAGTTATTTTCCGACCATTTTCTACTTTTCTACTTTTATATCGGAATATCCCGAATTCGAAATTCAATGTAAACCGAATTCGAAATTCGGAATTTGGTCCACTAGAAGTCTAGCCTTAGAAAAATTATATCTTTTTCATACAATCTCGTATGATGATATTTTTTATATGAAAATTGTAGCTCTCGACGAGATATACAACTTTCTAGTTTTTAGCTTTTTCATTTGAGGCCTTTAAGATGTTTAAAAAAATAAGTAAAGTTTCAGCAGTATATTAATCACATACAAGCTAGCGTTTGCTGCCTTAGAAAAATCATATCTTTCTTATGTGGTGTCAAATGGAGATACTTTTAAGAAAGTTGTAGGACTTGTTAATTGTTATTCAGTTGGTCATGCACTTGTTAATTGTTATGCTCTCGGTCTTACTAGTCAATATTCCGTATTGATTTTTCGTATACCGACCGTGTTCGACATAATTCCGCTCGAATTAGTTCGTTTTCGAAATTCTTGATATTCGTGTTCGTTTTCGTGTCCGGCTTTACTGCTTTCGCCTTCGTTTTTGTATTTAAATGTAAAAGTATAAAACGATTTAGAGGTTTTCCGACAGTTTCCGATCGTTTTCATCTCCAGCAACAACACCTCCATCCAATCAGACAACCAAACAAGTCAACTTGCACAAGTTCTTGCAAGCAAGCCCGGCCTGCAGCAAACCAATCAATAAGCCAGCTCCAAACCAAACAAGAAGCCAGCTCGGCCTGGCACAGATTGGGCCTAGCAACCAATCATCTTGGGCTGCATCCCCGTCCACATCTGGCACCTAGCCTGGATAGCGCTAGGTCAGGCAACTCTCACTGTCTGCAAGTTCCAGTCAGCACTGATCATCCTTATGTTATTTTGGAGGGCTTCAAATCTCAGTTTCCGGTTTTTTTTTTTCATGAAAACTATTATCTTGCTTTGCTGGAGTATTTGGACAATAAGAAACAACCTTCATCTTCCAGAATTTGACACCAACAGTTGCTCTGCAAGGAAATTTCAAGTCTGAGTTTGCCAGGACAATCCTGCGAGCAAACAAGAATTACTTCCTTTTGATAAAATCATGGCTAAATGCTTTGGTTTAATTTTTCTTTTTTGTTTTTCTTTCCTGTCCCTTTAGTCTGCTTTTGTAAATAACCCTTGTTTTGCAATAAAAACCCAGTAGGGGATCCCCTCCTGTTTGCTTCAAAAAAGAAAAATCAAACCTCAGTGGTTCTATTATTGGCATCTTTGTGGAACAACTATGCAGCTTGCAATTATTCTCCTAGAATTCATCTTCACCATTGGGATTATTTGAAGCTACAAGACAATCTTTTCTGATCAAGAGTCCTTCCATTTCACATTTCAGTCTGAATGTGTACAAGAAACATCCAACCATCCTGTGGGCGACTGTGACTGTCTGAATTTCTGAAAGCGGCCATGGTCTCGTTTGGAGGATGCGTCCGACAACTGAAAATTGGTTAAAAAAAAGCTTCATGGCGTCAGGTCCCATCCCATCCTGCCATCCATATGCTGGAGCAAGAATAGAACAGAGACGACAAGCTAAGAAGCTGGACTTCTGATTTGTCTTGGTTTGCAAAAGTGGGCGATTGCAAGGTGGCATTGCTGGAGGCTTGGAGCATTCCCTTGTCATTTGACCCATCCTCTGTTGTTGTTTCAGAGTTTAGAGTTTAGACCCCTCTGATGCTTACCTGCATCAGAGCCCAAGAACAGTAGGGCGTTTTAGACAGGCGATACAATCGATTTTGCTGGTCGTACTATATCCCCATTGGATGGTAGTATATACATACAACAAGAGCTTGTTAGAGTGGATTCGGTGTACATGTCTGTTCATGAGATTACCAGCTTAGTATATACTGAATCGTGTGAGTCAGTGAGTGTGATCAACCGGAGGAGACAGTAGCTGCGGCCATGCCGTCCATGTCGATGCCATCTGCCCCTGCACGAGCTGTGTCCGTCTGCTGCTCTCACTCCCAGAAGAAGCAGAGCCCTGGGAAGGCCATGGCCGCCACGCGGAGACCGAGTAGAGAGGCCACCCGCTGCGGCACAGGAGGAGGTAGCCGCCTTCCACTCCTCTGGTCTCGTATCCCCTCAGCCCGCACTTCCGCAGCGCCGCGTCCGCCTCCATCTTGGCCACGTAGCTGAGCGGCACGCCGGCGAACCCAGCGCCCGCCATGCGCGCGGCCCACTGGTGCAGCCGCTCGTGCCGCTCCCGCCGCTCGGACCCGTCCCGCGCCAGCACGTCCTTCACCTCCTCCCAGAGCAGGATGCGCTCCACCGCCGCCCGCTCCTCCTCGCGCGCCACTCCCGCCGAGCCCGCCGCCGCGTCGTCCAGGGCGTCGAACACCGCCGCGTAGTGGTGCAGCGCCTCCTCGAACCTATCCGCGAGGCCGGGGACGTTGTCGCCGGCGTCCTGCTCCATCACGCACACCACCTTGGGCGACACCGCGCGCACCGCCGAGAGGAAGCCCGCCAGCGGGGGGACGGCGGCGGCGGCCTGCTGCGGGTGCGGCGACGACGCCGACGGCGACGCCTGTGCCGCGAACGGGGACAGCGGCGTCGTCGGGCTGGGATCGAGGAGGCTCGTCTTGACGACCTCCGGCGCGGCCAGCTGCGGGAGCGGCGCCATGCTCGTCGCCACCTGCTGGGTGTCGTCAACCGCGAGGAGGCGGTGCATCTGGAGGACGCAGCTGAAGGCGCGCGCGTCGCCGGATCGTATGGCGAGGGTGTGGTGGAGGTTGCCGAGCTCCAAGGTCTCGAGCCGGCCCAGGATGGGGTGGAACGAGAACGCCATGTCCAGCGCCTCGGCTTCCCTGCGGAGCAGCGCCGCCGTTTGTGCCAGGAAGGCCCCGTCGTCGTGTACCACGGTGATGCGGAGCTGCGGCGATCCCCCCGGGCGGCCGTGGAAGGCGCGCATGAGCTTGAGCCATTGCCAGGGGTGAGCCGCCGGGCCGGACAAGTCGATTACGTGCACGAACTGTGATCGATGCAACGAAACCAAAGCAAATGGTTGAGCATGCAAGTTCATGTACATGTATTCCATCCAATTAGAAAAAGAGAGAAAACTTTTTTTTATGTATATATAGGGAAGAAAAAAAAGAGAGAAAACTTGGCAGATGGTAAACCTAGCAAACAGAAAAAGACAATTGTTTGTTTATTTTTTTGTAACGTATAGGAGAAATCCAAGAAAATCAGTAAGCTGCGCTTTCACTTGTACATATAGTTCCTTTTGTTTTCGCTTTTGGTGCTAATAAATCAATTTTTTTAGGATGGGGTTTCATTTTTAAATTTTAAATTCAAATTTATTATTTGCCAAGAAATGGAGAAAAATGTAAATGTTACTATTCATAAAAAGAACATCCTTCTTGTTTTAAATATATCAAGACATTTTTTTGTCTGAAATTCTAATGAATATTGCTATGGTGTTCCATGGAATATGATATATTTTTTCAGGATCATGTGTCTATTTTGTGGGGTGACTACAAGACATCCAAGATTTATTTAATGTCTTTTTTTTCTTCAAATGGCATACAATTATTGGCTTTCTTTTAGAATTTTCCTAAATAACCAAGGGGGGTTTTGGTCTAAATTAAGCAATTCCCAGAGTTATTTACTAAGTTCTAGTAGTTTTTGTTGTTGTTGTAAATACTCCATCCGTTACAAACTATAAGTCGTTTTAACTGTTCTATATACATAGTTTTTCTATGCACCTAGATATACATTATGTTTAGATATATAGTAAATATTATGTATCTAGAAAAATCAGAATGACTTACAATTTAAAATAGAGTAATAATTAGATATTCTTTGGTTTCTGATTTGTGATTACCCCTTAGGGATTCTTCAAATTAAATTGGACCACAAAACCTCGGCCACTTTGGAAGAATTAAGATTAGTAGTAACAACAAAAACACTCATTTATTTTAAATGAACTCTAAAAATCTTAAATATCATGTACGATGATAATACACTAACAATGTAAGATTTCACCAACACAGCTTTCATGACTTATGGCCTATTTATTACTTCACGGTTTCATTTGGTTTGTCTTGAAGATCACACCTTTGATCACTAATCTCTTACAATATACAATTTATAGAAACAAAACTTTGATCTTTACAAATTGTTTCTAAATACAAATCCAATATATCCACTTTTGCAGTATAATTTTCATATGACTAGACTAAATTTTATTGATCAAAGATAATAAAGCTTGAATTTTAGAGAACGTGCATGTCTTATATTTCAGGACGGAAGAGAGTATTTGTTAGAGATCCTTCTGGTATTGATTTTTTTATGAGAAATGATGATCTCTTGAGAAGAGTGATTCCGTAGTAAAAAATGGTCTTCTAGAATAAATTCTAGGTAGGATATGCGATTTTTATTTGTACGATAAGTGAAGCGGTTTTCTAACTCTGCTCCCAACCTCTGGGTTCCTTTGGCTATATATGTAGCACGAACTGTCTGCACGTTTTCAAGATAAAACACATGAGAGACACAGTTAGTCAATTAGAAACGGATAGATCAAATTTGGACAATCGTGATATCAAGGTAAATGGCGTGAAATGCTGTGATTGAAATTCTGAGGAAGGAGTATTGAGGAAAACAAGGGTGACACTGTTATAATTTCCTAGTTGTTGAGATTCATGTCGTATGACCTTTTCATTCTCCATGGCGTCAAGGATGGCTCGGTTGATGGCGACAAAGGCCACCCTGAGCGCGGGCAGGAGCTTAAAGAAGCTGCAGCGGGCCGCCCGGACGCACCGCCGGTCGAAGTAGTATCCCGACGAGTCCATGAGCGCGCCGCTGATGCCCCTGCCGGTGAAGCTGCCGATGAGGCGGCGCACCAGGCCGTCGGCCATGATCCTGGCCAGCCGCTGCGGCGGCCGGTCGCCGCCGCCGAGGGCGGCGAGCGCTGAGACGCGCGCGAAGCAGCGGTTGGCGCCGCCGTCGAAGCGCCCCGCCGCGACGTGGGCCACGCACTCGCGCAGGGCCATGGCCAGGTCGGCGTCGGCCTGGGGCTGGGTGGCGTCGTCGGCAGCGTGCATGCCTACGGACGGACGAGCGAGCAAGGCAGGCCTTGGAGTCGACTGGTCTGAGTTGGATCAGGCCTTTCCCGTTGTCGGCCGTGCGCCATTTATAGACCGACTCGCTCGACTCCCGAGCCCTGCTGCATGAGCATAACACCGACGCCATGCAAGCATGAACGATCGATGATGACTAGGACGTGGAGGAGTCCACGAGGACTATTCTAGTATATTGCGCTATTTTTTGAGCTGTTTTTTTTAAAAAAAATTGATTCTAAAGGTGGATTATTTCCAAATACGGTTTTGCATGCATCTAAAAATCTGTTTTTTTTAACCCGTCTTACAAAAATGTTTTTTTTTATTAAGTAGTGGTGACATATTGAGATTAACAGATTGTGAATGATGAAAGTGATGTTTGGCTTTGGCATATTGTGGTAAAGCCTTGGAAGGGGCCGGGCACTTCCAGTGGACAAAGTATATCCGCTTGTGAAACTTTGGATGTTCTCTTTGGACTTTGGTACATTCGGATCAACTTAGGTAGACACAACAATGGACAAAGTAACTTTGGATGAGTCTCCATAGTCTTTGGACGACTGCTGCTTGGAGCTTTCCAGCTTCTTGTAAACTTCGGCAAAGAAAATACCCATACTTATTGACATGCATGATATATACTTAGATGTTGACATATAAGTGAATTACCAGCCCTTTTCCTGTCACTGTTAGTTTAAAGTTTTGGGTTCAATTTGTTGGTGCATACAACTCAATATAGTGTCAAATTAAAACCATAGGTATATCAAGTTTGAACCCATCCAAAATAATTGCAGTTGACTCTTATTTTCCACATCTGAGCATTTTGTTTGAAAGGATGACAAAAGCTTTGTTGTTATTTTTATTAAAAAAGAGAAAATGAAATAAGTGATGGCCTAATTTTTTGAGTGGAGACCAGGCAAAAAAATAAACCACACAAATTCCTCATACAACCCAACCCTTCCACATTTGTGACTCGATGGAGCCCATATGTAGATGTGAGGGGGAGCATTGACGTATAGGCAAATTGCTTACCTTTATTTCTCTAGCAGCGAGGGAGAGGCGAACTGATCATGGATCAGTTGGTTGGGTTTCCTGTGGTGGAACCTGTCCACCTGGGTTTAAGTCCTCCACTTGGCACGGGTTAGGACGTCGAACTATAAGGGCATGTTTGGATGGATGCTGGAGAAATATGCTTGGATCAGGCAAAGATCTCATGTGTTCAATTTTAAGTCCGAAAGCCAGAATCGCTTGCCTAACCCAGACAAGCCTGAGAGGGCTTCATCCAAGCAAACCTTAAAGTCGTGGCTACTACTCCCTCCGTTCATAAATAACTGTCGTTTATGCTTCCCTTTTCAGGAGGAACGACTCTTTCCTTTTTGGAGCCACAGAATCCATCTCCACAGAGCACTTGCGCAGCAACAGGGGGCACATCCACATTGTTAGGAATGTCTCCTGTAACATAAGTAGAGAAATAAGGAAAGAATGAAAGAAATGGATGTAAGGAATGGGGTAAGCTCCCAATAACCATGCGGATAAGACACTTATTCGGATGATTCTGTGTCAAAGGGATCTCATGAGGAGGATCTACCACAATAACATGAGTCTGATAAGCATCTCCAACTACCTCATTGGGGGCAGATTGAGCATCGGGAACCGTAGGTGCAACCTCCACATCCATATCAGGTTCCGGGACGGGAGGGTCGAAGTGTGACTGTTCACCCATTGGTGGGGAAAACTCATGAGGGATGGGATCAACTAACACCAGATGCACAACCACGTCCAAACATTGTAGCTGGCTCTTCATTGCCGATCTCACATAGTTCTCCCACTGATCCACACATTCAATTGGGATCATTCGCCTGAGGATGTTGGGAGGAGAACCTAGGTGCAGTACACCCTCAACTGCAATGCCATCATCATCATCGCCAAGGCAATTTAGCTCCTCCCGAGCCCTTGCAACCATCTCACTAAACGATGGCTTCTCATTGAATAGCACAGGCACGCTTTGCATGTCAACAAACTTAACATATCCATAGCGATCGCTTTCAACTGTGCCTCCATGATATATGGTCACTAGGTTGTCCATCTATTTCAAACACGTAACGAAACACATGTCCTTTAGTCCAAATTAGACGATAGATAGTACCTAACAAGTACTTTCTAACTACAAGCTAAGTAAATAAGATAATAACTATGTGTATATATATACAGTGTACTCATTAAATATCTAGATCATATTTAGTTAACTAAATATATAACTACCTATCTAAGTAGCTATCTAACTATATCTATGTACCTATGTATCTATGTTTCTATCTATCTACATATCTATCTCACTAGATCACTAACTAAATTAACTACCTGAGTCATCACATTAACTAGTAAATAACAAATGCCAAAACTACTACACTACAATCAAATCTAAGTAAGTACGTACATTGCAAATTCACAATTTTTACCTGTCCGACGACGGAGTCGCGAACGTCGACGGAGTCGCAGTGGACGCCGGGCGTGGGTGAGGCCGACGAGCCAGGCCGGCGGTGGCACGGCCGGGCGCTGCAGGTGCTAGGGCCGGCGGTGGTGTGCGGCTGGGCGCGGGATGCCCGGCGCTCTGCGCAGCGAGGCCGGCACGACAGGCGCGGGCTGCACAACGAGCGAGGCCAGGCGCGGGCGCGGCGCGGCCATGGCACGGTCATGGCACGGCGGGCACGGTGCCGGTGCGGCGCGGGCAAGGCGGCCGCGGGCGCGGGCGGCACGGAACGGCGGGCGGCCGTGGGTGGCACGGCACGGCGGGCGGGCGTGGGCGGCACGGCGCGGGCGTGGCGCGGGCTTGGTGACCGCCGCGGCCGCGGGCGAGGGCGCGCGGGCGCAGGCGGCCAGGGGCGGAAGAGGGCGCGGGCGGCGACGGCGGTGTGCTGCTCGGGCGGCGCTGGCGGTGCGAGAGAGAGAGAGGGAGAGGAAGAGAGAAAGGATTGAGGCCCATACGTAAGATAGGCTTGGCGCCGAGCTCGGTGCCGAGATCTACGGCGCTGAGCTGCCTGCCAAGTCACCGCCACGTCAGCGTCGAGCTTAAGAGCTCGGCGCCAGCAACGATGGCGCCGAGACATGTAAGCTCGGCGCCAGCAATGATGGCGCCGAGTTAAGGGTCCAGATTTTAAAATCTTACCTCCAGAATCATATTTGTGAAAAAATTCAAAAAAGGGCTAAAAATAAAAAATTCGGCCGGCCTTACGCACCGCCGGTCGAAGTAGTATTCCGACGAGTCCATGAGCGCGCTGCTGATGCCCCTGCCGGTGAACGTCCTGTTCGCTTGGCTTATAAGCCATATTTTTTAAACCAACGAATAGTATTTTTCTCTCACAACAAATCAACCAACAGTATATTCAGCCATGGCTTATCAGCCAAGCGGACAGGTAGAAGCTGCCGATGAGGCGGCTTACCAGGCCGTCGGCCATTACCCTGGCCAGCCACTGCGGCGGCGACCGGCCGCCGCCGAGGGCATGAGCATGACACCGACGCCATGCAAGCATGAACGATGATGACTAGGACGTGGAGGAGTCCACGAGGACTATTCTAGTATATTGCGCTATTTTTTGTGCTGTTTTTTTTTTAAAGAAAAAGGGATTCTAAAGGTGGATTACTTCCAAATACGGTTTTGCATGCATCTAAAAATCTGTTTTTTACCCGTCTTACAAAAATGTTTTTTTAATTAAGTAGTGGTGACATATTGAGATTGACAGATTGTGAATGATGAAAGTGATGTTTGGCTTTGGCATATTGTGGTAAAGCCTTGGAAGGAGCCGGGCACTTCCAGTGGACAAAGTATATCCGTTTGTGAAACTTTGGATGTTCTCTTTGGACTTCGGTACATTCGGATCAACTTAGGTAGACACAACAATGGACAAAGTAACTTTGGATGAGTCTCCATAGTCTATGGACGACTGCTGCTTGGAGCTTTCCAGCTGCTTGGAGCTCATTCGGATCAACTTAGGTAGACACAACAATGGACAAAGTAACTTTGGATGAGTCTCCATAGTCTATGGACGACTGCTGCTTGGAGCTTTCCAGCTTCTTGTAAACTTCGGCAAAGAAAATACCCATACTTATTGACATGCATGATATATACTTAGATGTTGACATATAAGTGAATTACCAGCCCTTTTCATGTCACTGTTAGTTTAAAGTTTTGGGTTCAATTTGTTGGTGCATACAACTCAATATAGTGTCAAATTAAAACCATAGGTATATCAAGTTTGAACCCTTCCAAAATAATTGCAGCTGACTCTTATTTTCCACATCTGAGCATTTTTTTCGAAAGGATGACAATAGCTTTGTCGTTATTTTTATTAAAAAGGAGAAAATGAAACGTGATGGCCTAATTTTTTGAGTGGAGACCAGGCAAAAAAATAAACCACACAAATTCCTCATACAACCCAACCCTTCCACATTTGTGACTCGATGGAGCCCATATGTAGATGTGAGGGGGAGCATTGACGTATAGGCAAATTGCCTACCTTTATTTCTCTAGCAGAGAGGCGAACTGATAATAGATCAGTTGATTGGATTTCCTATGGTGGAACCTGCTCACCCGAGTTTAAGTCCTCAACTTGGCACAGGCTAGGACATCGAACTATAAAGGCATGTTTGGATGGATGCCGGAGAAATATGCTTGGATCAGGCAAAGATCTCATGTGTTCAATTTTAAATCCTAAAGCCAGAATTGTTTGCCTGACCCAGACAGGCTTCATCCAAACAAATCTTAAAGTCGTGGCTACTGGTCCCTCCGTTCCTAAATAACTATCGTTTACGCTTCCTTTTTTAGCAGGAACGACTCTTTCCTTTCTGACCTGTGTGCGCATCGCATCGCATGTTCAGGTCCTTTGAGGATAGTCAACGAACGACGACTCGAGTGGCTTCGCGGCCTCGCTCACTTGCACGTGGCCGAGGACCTTATACACTTTCACGCGAAGTTCCTACTGTAATTGCGAGTCGAGTGTGGACATGGAATAATTCTGGCTCATCGTCAGAGGGGAATTTCGCTGCATTGCATTGCACACGGTGCTAGCTGCATTCAGATTTAGCAGCCAGCGACCGACCGCCACCTGTGTAATGTAACCTATTAATTACTATACTTGCATTTGGCAGATTGCAGCACTGCCATGCCACCGGTGCAGTGACTTACAGGGATTTTGGCAAATCATACATGATCAGATCTGACTGCTGTTCGAATTTAGTTAGACCAAATGCATGCGCTCGTCGTGTAGGTTAATTGTGGGCGTGTAGTTGATAAGTTGAGTTTTAGTGGCCTAGCTGCTCAAGTGCTACTTCGGTAAACCCGTGATCCTGTCGAAGCTACGACGACATTGTAGGCCCTTTGTTAGGGATTCACCGGCTCTCGATTCATCTGACAAAAGTGACTATAGCAACACTGTTTACCACTGTTTATATAATTTTTTTTCTCTCTCTTCTCTGGTCCCACCGGCTCTGTGAGAGGATGAACGAGAGAGAAATAGGAATTCTATAAACAGTCAGTCTGTTCGCTGGTTGGTTTCTAGACGGGTTTAGGTTGGCTGGTGTTGGTTTATTGTGAGAGGAAAACACTGTTGACTGGCTGGTTTGGGCTGGCTAAAACCAACAAGCGAACAGGCCGACTGTTTCAACCGTACGTAATCTTTGCCCTCTTTTACTTGTAAACAGGAGAGTCAGAGTGTCTAGTCAGACCAGTTCATCTTGACACTTCGAATTTTTATATATCTAGTGGGTTAAAAGAACGTGTAGCAAATTGGGTGGCTGAGGTCCTTAGCGTGCCAAAAAATTGTTTTTGACCTTTATAACTGTACTACAATTACCATATGACTGGCGAAGTAGGGATGCCCTCAGACATCCCCTCCAACTCTCATTTCGGGGGACCTCTCCATGTCCTTAGGTCAGGTACATTGCTACATGTCAACAGTCTCGTACACCGTCTAATGCAGTGTCACGTAGGATTTTTGCTAATATGGAGGAAAGAGAGAGGGCAGAGAGAAAGAGGTGACTCATGAGCTAAAATTTAGGACTATGAGACAACTTTCTACCATTGTATGAGTTGTTGTTGCTATGCAACTCACGACCTTACTCTTATTCTATCTATGCATATAAATTAAGGAATTATAAGTTACTATGAGACAACTTTAAAAACAACCATGTTAGACTGTCTCCAACGAGCGGACCTAAAATCAATAGGCATCAGATGGTTTGGGTACCGGCACAGTGAAAGGAACCAGACCCAAAAACTACCCTTTTCCAACAGGCGACGCAAACGAGAAGCCCCGCGCCACCCGCCTCGCCGCGCTCCTCCGCCCGCTCATACGAGCTCCGGCAGAAGGGGCACGCTGTCCAGAACTCCAGCCACCACCACCAGTGTTCAGCAGCCAGTCCTCTGTTCTGTTTGACAAGAAGGAGAAGGAAGAAGGAACCAACAAGACCGGAGGGGAAGACGAACCCAGCTCCAGCCAACAACCACCCCGTACGTACATTGTGACAGGTGAGAGAGCTTGGGAGGCTGCTCTGCTCCTTTCTTGCCTCTTGCATTTTCTTCTCTCGCTCGTGCTCCAATCTTCTTGCGGTTTACTAGTACGAGTACTAGCTGTTGCTGTCTTCTCTGCCTCGCGACATTTCCTAGCATTTCAATCGGTTGCTGCACGCGGTCTCTTGCAGTCGCTACAACAAGGAAGGGAAACAAGGCCGCCGCGTCGCCATGGGAGTCCTCTTCTCGTGCCCCGCCGACGACTACGACCCGCTGGACCTGCAGGAGAAAGCGCCGGCGCCGGCGACGTCCTCCACCGCGGGCGCAGGGGAGCCAGCGCCGGCCATCCTCAGGGCGAGGAGCTCGTCGGCCCCGGGGAGGAGCGGGTCCGCCTCCATCGCCCGCTCTGTGAAGCGCTTGTAGCCGACGAGGTCGCGCGCCGCGAGGAGCTTCTCAGCGATCTCCAGCCCGCCTCGCCGCGCCGGCCATGGACCCGCCTCACCGAGCCGGTCCGCCTCGCCCCGCTGGCCGCTCCCCGCGCTTGAGCTCGAGTTCCCCGACGGCGGCAGCGGCCCAAGGCTACGCCGGCTCAGCTTGTGCTGCGCGGCGAGCGGCGGGCCGAGGTGGTGCTCCCAGGCGGGCGAGAGGGAAGCGAAGCTCGGCCATTCCTTTCCACGGGCGAGCTCCGGAGAATTGCGTAGCGAGGAGAGAGGGGACGCTTTTTTTGCGTTGCCTTTGGGCCGGTAGCCAAACTACGTCGTAGGAATGGGTTACCCGTTGGAGCCGGTATACGATAGGCAAAGGCACTGTGTAAGACTCATTTTTGGGTCTGGGTAGTATCGTTGGAGTCAGTCTTATATGTTGTCTGTTAAGTCATCTTAAAATTACGTTGCTCTATATAAGACCACCTACGAGACAAGACTAATGTACCTGCTATTTTGTTGTGTCCGTTCCTATTCAACGCATGTCCACACAGGACACACCCGTGCCTCCCTCCCATTCCGTGTGCGCCTCCTCTGTTACCACCATCATTTCTGGCCACCACCATCATTTCTGGCCACCGGCCATCAAATCCCCCCTTCACGGCGTCCGAAATCTGCTCTTCCATGGTAGGTGTGGGCATTCGGGTTGCCGGATTAAATCAGGTTGAGTAATTTTGGGTTTAAATAAATTAGGGTTTCTAAATTTAATACCCAAATTTTGGTTTGGAAAAATAGTGCTACATATTTTGGGTACTCGAAAATTAGGTTCGAATGTTCCTGAACTGCCCGAAATCAGATAAAACATAAAAAAAATCAGAAGAAATAGAACTATAGCTACAAGTTTGAGCAATATAAATAACAACTCTTATTAGCATTTTAGGACAAAAATACAAGCATTACATCATCGATCAGTAGGCCCTAGTTAAATCATAATTAACATTAGATAATAGTACAACCAATCAACCATAAGTACTAAATAGTATATATCCACTTTCTATTTTGTGTAAAATGGGTAAATCAGGTACCAGGGCCAAATACCCCGAATTACCTGAACTAAAATCGGGTTTCTAAACTTACTATCTAAAATAGTGGTCAGGTATTTCACATTGAGGTGTTTTAGGGTCACGTCCAGGTAATTTAGGTTTGGATTTCGAGTATCAGGTTTTATGCCCACCCCTACTCTCACCTTCCTGGCTCCCCTCCCCCTCTATTCTTGTCACATTATCCTCTCCCCGGTCATCGCCTCCAAGTTTGGCAGCCATGACCACGAGCTCCCTCCCTGCTGGACACCCCCGACCTCAAGATCCTCCTCTCGGCTAGGCTACCGGACCTCGAGTATGCCCTCCCGAAGCACCACCCCGATTGTGAGCTCCCTTGCCCAGAGCATCGCCCTTTCTCACGAGGTCGACCGACCACCTAACCTTCCCGACCTCAAGCACACCTTTCCGAAGGCTCGGTCCTACTGCGAGCACACTTCCCTGTCGGCCATCCCTACTCGCAAGATTCCCTTCCCACCGGCTGCCCCTGCTCACAAGCTCGTCGTCCTAGTTCACCTCAGTGGCCATGATGTCCTGCTCACCGGTCAGTCTCTCCTACCCGAGTGAGCTCCTTCACCTCGAGCTCTCCGGAGGGGGCTCGGTGATCGTGTGTGGAGTGAAGGGGACCGTGACGCCTAAGAGAGGGGTTGAATTAGGCAACTTAAAATTCTAACTCTAAACTATGACCTCTTTTTCTAACCTTAGCAAAACCTATGTAAAAGATAAACTATCTAAATGTGCAACTACGGTTTTGCTAGTGTGTTGCTATCTCTACCACACAAGGAGTAATACAATCAATGTAAATACGGAAGCTAAAGAGCAAGGTAGAGATATGCAAACTCCCGTCAACGACTCCGGTATTTTTACCGATGTATCGAGAAGCATGCAAGCTTCTCCCTAGTCCTCGTTGGAGCCCCTCGTAAGGAATCCCTCGTAGAGGCCAAGCTCCTGGTCGGGTAACTCCGTGGATAGCCTCGGGCCTTCCCCACGCGCAAGTGGGTCTCTGACGTGCCTTCCGGCAAGCCTCTCCCGGATGCTCCCCGCCATCTTCACTATCAAGCTTCCGGCCGAAACGCCGCGGGCCTTGTTCCCTTTGGTACACGGTGGCGGACACACCATAAACGCGGTTGGTGTGATCTCACAAGACTACAAGCCCCTCCGATGTACAACAATGGTGCGCGCAAGCACCGGGTGGTAAGAGGTATGCAAACCTCACTAAACACTAGGCCTAAACCTAGAGCAAGCGCATAAGCGGTGGTCTAATCAACCTAAGCACTTCGCAAAGCACCTACGCTAATCACCTAATAAAACACTAAGCACTATGCAAGTGGAGATCACTAAAATGGTGTATCAACACCCTTGGTATGTTTCCTCAACTCTACTCTACTCTACTCATTTGGCCGGTTGGGGGTTGTATTTATAAGCCCCACTGAGAAAGTAGCCGTTGGGGACGAAATCCCGCTTTTCTGCTACTGACTGGACGCTGATCACGTCCTGGCCGGACACGTTCGGTCGTCCCGACCGTTGGAGCCGCGATCTACTGGTCGAACGCTGCCAGCGTCCGGTCACATGCCACCGGACGCGTCCGGTCGCAAATTCACCACTCTAGAACCTCTCTGTACTCGATCGGACGCTGCTATCCTGCATCCAGTCGGTTTGCCACCAGCGTCTGGTCCAGCGTCCGGTTGCTGTTGCTGTTGCCGAGCCTCCTGATCGAAGCGTCCGGTCGCTTTTCTCCAGCATCCGGTCCAGCGTCCAGTCACCTTTGTGGGCTCGTTTCTTCATGATCTTGCGTGCGGCTTGGTTCCTATCTTTGTGCTTGGACTTTGCTTGGTATCTTAGGTCTTCTCTTGTGCTCCTAAGGTCTTCTTTGAGGTGTTGATCATCGGATCATCACGTCGCCTTTGTCCAAGTCACATCTTGCATCCTATTGAACTACAAAACAATCACTTGTAAATTCATTAGTCCAATTTGATTGTGTTGGTCATCAAACACCAAAATCCAAAGTAAATGGGCCTATGGTCCATTTTCCTTACAATCTCCCCCTTTTTGGTGATTGATGACAACACGACCAAAGCAAGCGAATAATAATAATAATAAATGAATTTAAAACCTATCTACTTGCTAGGATGCAATGCAAGGGGCAAGGTTATATGATGCTAAAAGATACTACTTGTAAGACTACATGAAAACTTATCTTGCCCTTGCAAATGTCCCCATGTGGTATTATGGATTTAAGCCTTGCTTCCTATAAATTCTCCCCATTACATAGGCTAATCCATAATCCATTATCCTTCCTTTCTCGGACCATTACTATAAATTAATGCTTGCTTTTGGTCCTCTAAATTCTCCCCCTTTGGAATCAAACACCAAAAAGGAAGATATTAGTAGCACAAGGGAGGGTCAAACTTTGTGATCCTTTGTGTGTAGAGTGAAATAGATCACAAAATTTGACTCTCACATTATATAGACTTAGCTCTCCCTAAATATATGCATACATATGAAAGAAGGCAAAGCATATGCATAATTGGTAAAGTATTGCACAAGGAAATTTAATCTACATAATGCACGGAGAAAGCATATAAATATCAAAATGAAATCAACATGATGATATTGGTTTAGAAATACCACATGTAGAAATCAATTTGATTTCTACCACTTACAATAGGTGGTGGATATTTGAAGTATGATGCTTAACTTCGGGGACTCCATTTTCCTTGCAACAAGACTACTACACACATGATAAGCTTGAAAAGATGTTAGTCTCAAAGTATCCAACTTATAGAGTAACATGTAAGGAAAATGGACCCTTGGCCCATTTACTTTGGATTTTGGTGTATGATGACCAACACAACCAAATTGGACTAATGAATTTACAAGTGTTTGTTTTATAGTGCAATAGGGTGCAAGACGTGACTTGGACGAAGGTGACATGATGATCCGATGATCAACACCATAAGCAAGACCTTAGGAGCACAAGAAAAGACACAAGATATCAAGCAAAGTCCAAGCACGAAGATAGGAACCAAGCCGGACGCAAGATCGCGAAGAAACGAGCTCACAGAAGGCACAGGACGCTGCCCAGGACGCTGCACAGGATGCTCCGATCCATAGGATGCTGCACCGGACGCTGCACCAGACGCTCCGATCAAGCAACAGCAGAGTCAACAGTAGCGATCAGACGCTGCACAGGACGCTCCGATGCACAGGACGCTGCACCGGACGCTGCACAGGACGCTGATTGCCAGAATCCGGTCAACATCAGTAAGGTTCTAGAGAGCTGTTTTCGTGACCAGACGCGTCCGGTCGGTACTGACAGGACGCTGGTCAGAGTTCGGTCAGTAGCAGAAAAGCGGGATTTCATCCCCAACGGCTATTTTCTCAGTAGGGCTTATAAATAGACCCCCCCCAACCGGCCATTTGAGCAGTGTGGAGCTGAGAAAACATACCAAGGGTGTTGATACACCATTTTAGTGATCTTCACTTGCATAGTGCTTAGTGTTTTATTAGGTGATTAGCATAAGTGCTTTGCGAAGTGCTTAGGTTGATTAGACCACCGCTTATGCGCTTGCTCTAGGTGTTTGCCTAGTGTTTAGTGAGGTTTATACACCTCTTGCCACCCCGTGCTTGCGAGCACAAGTGTTGTACATCGGAGGGGCTTGAAGTCTTGTGAGATCACACCAACCACGTTTGTGGTGTGGCCGCCACCGTGTACTGGAGGGAAAAAGGCCCGCGGCGTTTTGGCCGGAAGCTTGATAGTGAAGATGGCGGGGAGCATCCGGGAGAGGCTTGCCGGAAGGCACGTCGGAGACCCACTTGCGCATGGGGAAGGCCCGAGGCTATCCATGGAGTTACCCGACCGGGAGCTTGGCCCTTGCGAGGGATTCCTTGCGAGGGGCTCCAACGAGGACTAGGGGGAAGCTTGCGCGCTTCTCGATACCTCGGTAAAAATACCGGAGTCGTCGACGGGAGTTTGCATATCTCTACCTTGCTCTTTAGCTTCCGCATTTACATTGATTACTTTACTACATTTGCAGTAGAGATAGCAACACACTAGCAAAACCGTAGTTGCACATTTAGATAGTTTATCGTTTGCGTAGGTTTTGCTAAGGTTAGAAAAGGAGGCCATGGTTTAGAGTTAGAATTTTTAAGTTGCCTAATTCACCCCCCCTCTTAGGCGTCACGGTCCCTTCAATTGGTATCAGAGCCGGTTGGTTCATATTTGGACCTTTGGCTTAACCGCCGTTGAGCCGACGCTATTGTAGAGTGGTTGGGATGGATACCGCTAGGCCTCCTTAATTTGATGGCACTAACTTCCTCTACTATAAGGCTAAAATGGCTTGCCACCTTAAGGCGGTTGATTTAGGTGTATGGAGAGTCACCGTGACGGGATGAAACCCATTAAGAATCCCGAAAAGCCCACAAAGAGTGATGAAAAAGAAATACATTTTAATGCTAGAGCTAAGAATTGCTTGTTTGAATCATTTAGCATGGATGTGTTTAACCAAGTGTTTACCTTAAATATGGCACATGAAATTTGGTTAAAACTCCAAGAGCTCCATGACAGCACAAGTAATGTCCATGAGCAAAAACATTGTCTAGCTAAGCAAAACTATGATTCCTTTGCTATGAATGATGATGAGCTTGTTTGTGATATGTATTCTCGATTGAATCTAATTATCAGTGAGCTCCATTCAATAGGATTATTAAAGTTAGATGATGAGGACATCGTGAGGAAGATCATCTCCGTTCTACCACAAAAGAAATATGCAAGCATCATCACCATTCTTCACAACATGGAGAACTTGAGCACCATGACCCCGGGCATTGTCATTGGCAAGCTAGTGGCATTTGAAATGTCACGTAAGATGGGTCAAGGAGAAGCATCTTCATCAAGCAAAGGCAAAGCTCTCGCTTGTAGCGAGAAGAAAAAGATGAAGGGCAAGAAAGTTGAGTCAAGCTCAAGCTCAAGCTCCTCAAGTGAAGAAGAAGAAGATGAGGATGATGATGATGATGATGAACAAGAATCAAGTGATGATGATCAATCTTCCTCCTCCACCTCCGACCTTGATGAAGAATCAATCAAACTTATCAAAAAGGTGGAGAAGATGATCGTAAGGCTCAATGTCAAGGGTGTGCCCATCCAAATTCAAGACCTCGTTTTCACTAATCAAAGAAACGAGCAAAGAAAGAGGGGATGCTATGGATGTAGCGAGTTGGGGCACTTTATAGAAGTTTGTCCAAACAAGCCCACACCCAAGGCAAAGAAGAAGGCGTGCAAGAACAAAGCCCTCACATCGATAAGGTCATGGGATGATTCTTCAAGTGAAGAAGATCATCACAAGAGGCGAGGGCGCAAGCACTCATCATCAAGCTCTTCTCGTGTGTGCCTTATGGCACGAGGTAATGAAAGCTCATCCTCTAGTGAGAGCGATAGTGATGATGATTTGCCTTCTTATAATACAATTGTGCAACAAAATCTTAAATATGCTAAAGTTTGCACTAGTCAACAAAAGAAGCTCAAAAATTTAAAAGAAGAGCTAGGTAGTTCACAAGAAGCATATAAAAATTTGCTTGAACAATATGAAAACTTTGCAAATCTCATTGTTGAACTATCTACTAAAATTGAGCAACTTGAGGCTAGTGCAACAACAAATGCATGCACAATCAATGATGAGCAACTTTTAAAGAAAAATGAAAAATTAAAAGAAAAGTTAGCTAGCTCACAAGAAGCATATAATAGTTTGCTTGCTAAAATAGAAACCATGTGCAAATATTGTGATGAGCTAACTAATAAAGTTGCTAATCTTGAAGCCGTTAGCACAAACCCCACCAAGACATCTAAAAAGAAAAGTTCTATCTTTAACATGTCTAAAAAGCATGCCTCTACTTCTTGTAATAATTTATGTTTAGACTCACCTTTGTGCAACCAAGTTTGTGTTGAGAAAGTTATTATAGATACATGCACACAAGAGGTTGCAAAGGAGAATGAGCAACTCAAGCAAGAAGTAGCTCGCCTCACCAAGGACTTGACTCAAGTAAAAGGTAAGGCGAAGCAAACCCAACTTCATCAAGATAACACCGTCAAGGAAATGAAGAAGCTTGATGAAGGACAAACCATGGTTTGTTACGTGTGCCACAAGGAAGGTCACAAGTCCTATGAGTGCAAGGTGAAGAATGGGGGAGGAGCAAAGAAGAAGGAGAAAAAGCAAACAAGCAAGCTCTCCAACACCTACACCAACATGGTGGACAAGAAGGCCTTCACACCTTATCTCTTGAAGAAGAAGAAAAATGACAAGGTGGTGGCCATCAAGGTGAACAAGCAAGTCAACAATGGGGTCAAACGCTTTTGGGTGCCAAAGGAAATCATTTCCAACATGAAGAGCACCAAGAAGGTTTGGATTCCGAAAGGGAAGTAAGAAGTCCGTCGGAAATCGGGGAATTTGGAGACTTGGCAAAGTTTGGGTGCATTTCATGGGGTGCATCATGATGGACAAAGTCTTTGCCAAGTAGGTTAGTGAATACTATGGACCCAAATTCCCCTTCCCATGTTAGGTAACTAGATGTCATTACTTTCAATTAGTATTCATTTCAATTGGTTTTGTTTCTCAATAGATATACTCTTAAAGCATCTAGTTATCTTTCATGCCTAATGTTTGCAATTACATGCTTAAATATTTTGTCATGCATTCAATAGGTATATCATATGGTAGGCTTGCTCGGTTTCATTGTCAACCCTTGGAGCAAACCTACATGGTTTAAAATTATTTAGGAGCACGGCACATAGTTTGTTTTACAATTAATTATCTAATATGTGCCAAAGTCCAAATTGTAGATAATCTCTCCCAAATATCATCTTTCAAGTGGTATTTTGATACTTAAATCGATGTGCACAAATTTGACAAGTATTCAACACTTGTGTGCACAAATTTAGGGGGAGCTTTATCTACAACTTGGATGCTTTAAGACTAACACTTGTTCAAATGGTATCAATTTTTTTCCAAACCTATCACATGTGTAGTAGTCTCATTGTAAGGAAATTGGAGTCCTCGGAGTTAAGCATCATTCTTCAATTGGCATCATCATGTTGATTTCATTTCATATTTATATGCTTTCTCCATGCATTATATAGATTAAACTCTCTTGTACAATAAATTGCTAATTATGCATATGCTTTGCTTTCTACCATATGTATGCATATATTTAGGGGGAGCTTAGTCTATATAATGTGAGAGTCAAATTTTGTGATCCATTTCACTCTATACACAAAGGATCACGAAATTTGACCCTTCCTTATGCTACTAATGTCTTCCAAGAGTCAAATTTTGTGATCCATTTCACTCTATACACAAAGGATCATAAAATTTGACCCTCCCTTGTGCTACTAATGTCTTCCTTTTCGGTGTTTGATGCCAAAGGGGGAGAATTTGAAGGACCAAAGACAAGCATTTAGTTACAAGAAGTAATGGTCTGAGAAAGGGAGGGAAGTAAATTATGGGTTAGTCTAAGTAATGGGAGATTTTTTTTAAAAAAAGCTAGGCTTTAATCCATAATATCACATGGGGACATTTGCAAGGGCAAGACAAGCTTTTAAGTAAAGTTTCAATTAGTATCTATCAATTAGTATCATATAACCTTGCCCTTTGTATTGCATCCTAGCAAGTAGGTAGTTTTTAACTTCCAAATTCTTATTATTTGCTTGCTTTGGTCGTGTTGGCATCAATCACCAAAAAGGGGGAGATTGTAAGGAAAATGACCCCTTAGCCCATTTACTTTGGATTTTGGTGTTTGATGACCAACACAACCAAATTGGACTAATAAATTTGCAAGTGTTTGTTTTATAGTGCAATAGGGTGCAAGACATGACTTGGACGAAGACGACGTGATGATCCGATGATCAACACCATAAGCAAGACCTTAGGAGCACAAGAAAAGACACAAGATATCAAGCAAAGTCCAAGCACGAAGATAGGAACTAAGCCGGACGCAAGATCGCGAAGAAACGAGCTCACAGAAGGCACAGGACGCTGCACAGGCGCAGCACAGGACGCTCCGATGCATAGGACGCTGCACCGGACGCTGCATAGGATGCTCCGATCAAGCAACAGTAGAGTCAACAGCAGCGACCAGACGCTACACAGGACGCTGCACCGGACGCTCCGATGCACAGGACGCTGCACCGGACGCTGCACAGGACGCTGAGTGCTAGAGTCCGGTCAACATCAGTAAGGTTCCAGAGAGCCGTTTTCGTGACTAGACGCGTCCGGTCAGTACTGACAGGACGCTGGTCAGAGTCCGGTCAGTAGCAGAAAAGCGGGATTTCATCCCCAATGGCTATTTTCTCAATGGGGCTTATAAATAGACCCCTCAACCGGCCATTTGAGCAGTGTGGAGCTGAGGAAACATACCAAGGGTGTTGATACACCATTTTAGTGATCTCCACTTGCATAGTGCTTAGTGTTTTATTAGGTGATTAGCATAAGTGCTTTGCGAAGTGCTTAGGTTGATTAGACCACCGCTTGTGCGCTTGCTCTAGGTGTTTGCCTAGTGTTTAGTGAGGTTTATACACCTCTTGCCACCCCGTGCTTGCGAGCACAAGTGTTGTACATCGGAGGGGCTTGAAGTCTTGTGAGATCACACCAACCGCGTTTGTGGTGTGGCCGCCACCGTGTACTGGAGGGAACAAGGCCCGCGGCGTTTTGGCTGGAAGGTTGATAGTGAAGACGGCGGGGAGCATCCGGGAGAGGCTTGCCAGAAGACACGTCGGAGACCCACTTGCGCGTGGGGAAGGCCCAAGGCTATCCACGGAGTTACCCGACCGGGAGCTTGGCCCTTGCAAGGGATTCCTTGCGAGGGGCTCCAACAAGGACTAGGGGGAAGCTTACGCGCTTCTCGATACCTCGGTAAAAATACTGGAGTCATCGATGGGAGTTTGCATATCTCTACCTTGCTCTTTAGCTTCCGCATTTACATTGATTACTTTACTACATTTGCAGTAGAGATAGCAACACACTAGCAAAACCGTAGTTGCATATTTAGATAGTTTATCGTTTGCATAGGTTTTGCTAAGGTTAGAAAAGGAGGCTATAGTTTAGAGTTAGAATTTTTAAGTTGCCTAATTCACCCCCCCCCCTCTTAGGCGTCACGGTCCCTTCATAACCTCCTCCTAAATTTATGCACACAAGTGTGGAATACTTGTAGGAAACGTGCACATTGATTTTAGAAAAATAAATACCACTTGAAAGATGACATCATATGAATGTGAGAGTCATTTTCGAAGGTGATATTGGGGAGAGATTATCTACAATTTAGACTTTGGCACATATTAGATGAACAATTGTAAGACAAGCTATGTGCCATGCTCCTAAACATTTTTAAACCATGTAGGATTGCTCCAAGGAATAAGAATGAAACCGAGCAAGCCTACCATATGAAATACCTAGTGTATGCATGACAAAATATATAAGAATGCAAATGCAAACCTAGGCATGAAGAGTAACTAGATGCTAAAAGATACCAATTGTAGGAAAAAATCAAATCTAATACTAATTGAAATAGATTGAATCTAGTTACCTAACATGGGAAGGAGAATTTGGGTCCATAGTATTCACTAACCCACTTAGCAATGTCTTTGTCCATCATGATGCACCCCATGAAATGCATCCACACTTTGCCAAGTCTCCAAATTCCCGAAGTCCATTGGACTTCTCACTTCCCTTTCGAGATCCAAACCTTCTTGGTGCTCTTCATGTTGGAAATGATTTCCTTTGGCACCCAAAAGCGTTTGACCCCATTGTTGGCTTGCTTGTTCACCTTGATGGCCACCACCTTGTCATTTTTCTTCTTCTTCAAGAGATAAGGTGTGGAGGCCTTCTTGTCCACCTTGTTGGTGTAGGTGTTGGAGAGCTTGCTTGTTTGTTTCTTCTCTTTCTTCTTTGCTCCTCCCCCATTCTTTACCTTGCACTTATAGGACTTGTGACCTTCCTTGTGGCACACGTAGCAAACCACGGTTTGTCCTTCATCAAGCTTCTTCACTTCCTTGATGGTATTATCTTGATAAAGTTGGGCTTGCTCCACCTTGCTTTTCACTTGAGTCAAGTCCTTGGTGAGACGAGCTACTTCTTGCTTGAGTTGCTCATTCTCCTTTGCAACCTCTTGTGTGCATATATCTACAACAACTTTCTCAACACAAGCTTGGTTGCACAAAGGTAAGTCTAAACATAAATCATTACAAGAAGTAGAGGCATCCTTTTTAGACGTGTTAGAACTTTTCCTTTTAGATGCCTTAGTGGGAGTTGTACTAATGGCTTCAAGATTAGCAACTTTATTAGTTAGCTCATCACAATGTTTGCACATAGTTTCCATTTTAGCAAGCAAACTTTTATATGCATCTTGTGAGCTAGCTAACTTTTCTTTTAATTTTTTATTTTTCTTTACAAGTTGCTCATCATTGATTGTGCATGCATTTGTTGTTGCACTAGCCTCAAGTTGCTCAATTTTAGTAGATAGTTGAACATTAAGATTAGCAAAATTCTCATATTATTCAAGCAAAGTTTTATATGCTTCTTGTGAACTATCTAGCTTTTCTTTTATTTTCCCGAGCTTCTTTTATTGACTAGTACAAACTTTAGCATAATTAAGGTTTTGTTGCATAATTTCTTCATAAGAAGGCATATCATCGTCACTATCACTCTCACTAGAGGATGAGCTTTCGTTACCTCGTGCCATAAGGCACACATCAGAAGAGCTTGATGATGAGTGCTTGCGCCCTCGCCTCTTGTGATGGTGTTCTTCACTTGAAGAATCATCCCATGTCCTTATTGATGTGAGGGCTTGTTTCTTGCAAGCCTTCTTCTTTTTCTTGGGTGTGGGCTTATTTGGACAAGCTTCCACAAAGTACCCCAACTCGCTGCATCCATAGCATCCTCTCTTTCTTTGCTCATTTCTTTGATTTGTGAAAATAAGATCTTGGATTTAGATGGACACACCCATGGCATTGAGCTTTTGGATCATCTTCTCCACCTTGTTGATTAGTTTGATTGATTCTTCATCAAGGTCGGAGGTGGAGGAGGAAGAATGATCATCATCACTTGAGTCTTCATCATCATCATCATCATCTTCTTCTTCTTCTTCACTTGAGGAGCTTGAGCTTGTCTGTGGCAGAACCACCCGAAATAGCGTACTTACGAAGGCGCTCGTCTTCCATCAGACACTAAGCACCTCGAAAGTAACTATAGCGAGCGGTGTCCGTCGGGCACACCCTAAGGGAGAACCCGAAAGATCCACATTTTCCCCAAGGATCCAATAATGAAAACGAGTTACAACACAAGTCTATCTCATACATTAGAGTTTCTTGAAAAGTACATTATTACAATACCAAATACAGAGTGCGAAATGATAAACAGCGGAATATTAAAAGATAACATCTAGCGATAAGATAATGATGATTTCGTCTGAGCCCACCAGATGGATCCTCCACACAAGGAACTCCTCAAGCGTCACCTGCAACAGTGGTAAATAAACCCTGAGTACACAATATACTCGCAAGACTTATCCGATAGTGGGAATACTTTCCCGACTCCAAGGAATATGCTAGGCTTTATGGTTTGCTGGTTCTCTTTTAGCAAAAAGCAATACTAATAGTGAGTCCTTATTGATACATTATTATCATCAGCCGTATTAAGTTTTCATCTAGTCAATCTATATAAGCACCTATTCTACTTTCAAGCAAGAGTTGAGCAATCGATACTGTTCCTTCTCTTTTTCCACTTCTAGTTCTTACTACGGTGCTAAACCGCAGACAAGCCGTACCGGATAACCCGGCGATTCGCGAATCAATGTGCCCAGCTGGGTGCCCCGAAGACACACGCCCCGCTTGTACCCCAGGCATAAGCAAGACTAACCCACCACTCTCCTGTTCCGGGTGTCCAGGTCCCCGTCCAAACATGGACTCCAAGCCCCCGCCTCTGAGTCCCGGACTCAGTGCGGTGCAAGGACCTCCACCACCTCCTCTTCCCATCAGTCGGTCCGGAAAGAGCTGGATCCGCGACAAGAGAGCAGCAAGCCTTCCCTGCGCCCATACCCAAGTATGTGCTCGGGACAATAATCTATGACTTGCCTAGAGTCATATGCAACGACCGGTCCTTAATCGACACAGACAGGGAAAAAGTGTAACCGGGCTATGCCCTGTTGGCCGCAGGACACAACCCCTCACACCCACCAGTACCAAATCCACATCCCTATCCGGTCACCATTTTCCTTTCCATTATTTCATCATGATATCATAGTTTAATCACCTATTTGCGAGTAACGACAGGTTACTCACGCTACCGGCATCCTGAGCATAGCAGCTACTCAACCTGTACTAGTAGGACTCATGGTGGATATATTTATGCATGTAGCTTCCATAAAATGCCTGTAACGTAAATGCATATCATATAAATATATATTCAGTGATCATTTAAAAATAGGGGTTATGCACCGGGGCTTGCCTTGGGCAGGCGCGGTGTCAGCAAAGTCAGTGATGGGTGGCTCCGGAACGTCCTCCTTCACGAGGATCTCCTCATACTCTTCGACGACTTCGTCGTACTCCTGCTCGCCGAAGGTCACGATCTCCAGTGGCTCGTCCTCTATATGCATGCAGTGATGATGATGCAATAATTAATATATAGGCAACTGCAATTCTTAAAATAAGAATACATCTACCAAGCTACTAAGCTAACTCTAATGACTAATACGCAAAGTTACCTATTATTTCCACTAAACAAGTATGAAACATTTCATGTATTATCTTAGCAACTAAAGGCATCCTTATTGTTAATATCAATTTACTATATATATAATAAAACAAGGTGCACTAGCTACCATGCATCATAAAAAATCATTCTCTAAATAACCATAATAAGCATTTCAAAATAATAAAGTAACCCTAAAGGTATCACTGAACTATACGAACTAATTACACTAACAGATAGATCATGAATTTAGGAATCTAACAAAATTTATTTCACAATCAATAAATAAATTCAAATGAGCTCTAGAGATGAAGAAAATGATATTATTGGAGGAGGCTAATCACGCAATTGAACTTGTTGACTTGCACATGACTGTGGGTCTAGAAATACTAGATGAGACCACGGGTCAAGAAAATAAGAAGAAGAATGAAGGAATTCTTGCAGGCTAGCTACCTCAGAATTGAATGAAGTGCCACCTATGGTGATCGATGTGCGGAGGCAATGCAAGAGGAGAGACACCAGGGAGCTTAGCAATTGCTTGCTCTGCGTGGAGCGGAGCAGAACCATATATAGCACTGGTTGTGGGTGGTCATGACAAGCCAGGTAGTTAGGAAGCATGAACGAGTTGGCAGGGTTTAATATTTTTATTAAGGCGTAACACCGAGGGTGTTACAAATCTACCCCCCTAAAACAAAATCTCGACCCGAGATTTTATGTGCCTAGTGTGAGAAGAAGGTAGGAAATACATTTCGATGCAGCAACTAACTATCAGAACCAGAGAGGAGATGGGGGTAATGCTTTGATAAGTAGCTCTCTTGCTCGCAGGTGGCTTCGTCCTCTGAATGGTTTTGCCATTGTACCTTGTAAAACTTTATCACCCTGTTCCTGGTCACTCTCTCCTTCTCATCCAAAATTTTTATAGGATGCTCCACATAAGACAGATCAGGTTGGAGCGGGAGTCCTTCTATTTCTACATATTCTTCAGGAACTCATAGGCATTTCTTCAGTTGCGAGACGTGAAATACATTGTGAACTGCCGAGAGAATTTCAGGGAGTTGGAGACGATAAGCAACGGAACCACACTGCTGCAACACCTTGTATGGACCCACATACCAAGGGGCTAACTTGCCATGGACACCAAACCGATGTACCCCTCTCAAAGGAGATACCTTGAGATACACATAATCTCCAGCTGCAAATTCCAAAGGTCTTCTTTGTTTGTCTGCGTAAGCCTTCTATCGACTCTGAGCTGACTTCAAGTGTTCATGAATTATATTTACTTTCTCTCGAGCCTCCTTTATGAAATCCGGCCTGAAGTACCCACGGTCTCCTACCTCAACCCAGTTTAGTGGCGTCCTACACTTCTGTCCATATAAAGCTTCAAATGGTGCCATACGGATACTCTCCTGATAGCTGTTATTATAAGAAAATTCGGCCAGCTTCAAACACTGATCCCACTTCCCAGGAAAAGAGATGGTACAAGCCCGCAGCATATCCTCGAGCACCTGGTTCACCCTTTCAGTTTGACCATCAGTATGGGGATGGTATGCCGAGCTTCTGAGAAGACGAGTACCCAAACACTCCTGGAGTTTCTCCCAGAAACGAGAGACAAAAACTGACCCTCTATCAGAGATGATGGTGAGAGGAACTCCATGTAGGGTCACAATCCGATCAAAGTATAACTCCGCATACTTCTTGGCATTGTATCTAGTGTCCACCAGAAGAAAGTGGGCAGACTTGGTGAGACAGTCCACAATGACCCAAATAGAATCAAAGCCCGAGGAGGTGCGGGGTAAACCCACAATGAAATCCAGGGAAATATCCTCCCATTTCCAAATAGGAATGGGCAAGGGCTGCAGATATCTAGGAGTACGCATATGATCTGCCTTGACTCTACCACAAGTGTCACACTCCGCAACGAACTGGGTGATATCTTGCTTCATGTAAGACCACCAGTACAGTTGGCGTAGATCATGGTACATCTTGTTGCTACCAGGGTGGATAGACAGCTTGGAATGATGGGCTTCTTTTAAAATCTTTCTTTTCAGCTCTTCATTGGATGGAACCACCAGCCTATCCTTGTATCTCACGACTCCCAGCTCATCAATGCTAAAATGAGGTCCACGTCCTTCAGCTAGCAACTTATTGATGTGAGGAATCTCTTCGGGGTCTTCCTTTTGTTCCCGAATAATTTGCTCCAGCAGCTCTGAGGTCAAAGCAATCTGAGCTAGCACCTCTGTGTGGTGAAGTGACAAGGGTATATCCTCAACCTGATGCGACTTACGACTTAAGGCATCAGCTACCACATTGGCTTTTCCTGGATGATAGTGGACTTCCAAATTATAATCCTTGATCAACTCTAACCATCTCCTTTGCCTCATGTTCAACTCAGACTGAGTGAAAATATACTTAAGGCTCTTGTGGTCAGTGAAGATATGCACTTTGTTGCCCAACAAATAATGCCTCCAAATCTTCAGAGAGTGAACTACAGCAGCTAGCTCTAAATCATGGGTAGGGTAGTTCACCTCATGCCTCTTCAGTTGGCGCGAAGCATAAGCTATCACACGCCCCTCTTGCATAAGCACACACCCCAATCCTGTCTTCGAGGCATCATAGTAAACATCAAAGGGCCTCTCAATATCAGGTTGAGCCAATATAGGAGCAGTGGTCAGAAAAGTCTTCAAGGACTGAAAAGATTCTTCACAAACTGGACCCCAAATAAACTTAGCTTCTTTCTGGAGCAGCTTAGTCATGGGCTAGGCTATCTTGGAGAAATCGGGGATGAAACGTCGATAGTATCCAGCTAGCCCATGGAACTGATGGATCTGGTGCACAGACCTAGGAGACTTCCAATCTAACACATCTTGCACCTTGCTGGGATCTATAGAAACGCCCTCACGTGTCAACACATGTCCCAAAAACTGCACTCGATCTAGCCAAAACTCGCACTTGCTGAATTTAGCATACAGCTGGTGCTCTCTGAGTCGAGTCAAGACTATCCGGAGGTGACAGGTATGCTCTTCATCATTCTTGGAGTAGATCAAAATGTCATCAATGAACACTACCACAAACTTATCCAACTCCGGCATGAAGACTGAGTTCATCAGGTACATGAAGAAAGCCAGGGCATTGGTGAGACCAAAAGACATCACTAGGTACTCATACAACCCATACCTAGTAGAGAAAGCTATTCTTGTATATCTTGTGGCCTGATCTTGATCTAATGGTAGCTCGATCGGAGATCTATCTTCGAGAACACCTTGGCACCAGCTAACTGATCAAACAAAGTATCTATGCGGGGCAAAGGATACTTGTTCTTAACTGTTACCGCATTGAGGGGGCTGTAATCCACACACATCCGCAGAGTACCATCCTTCTTCTTCACGAAAATCGCTGGACAACCCCATGGTGAAGAACTTGGGCGGATGAAACCCTTGTCCATCAACTCCTCCAGTTGCTTCTTCATTTCTGCCAGTTCTCTCAGAGCCATGCGGTACGGACGCCTGGAGATAGGAGCAGTACCAGGCTCAAGCTCAATGGAGAATTCTACCTCACGGTCCGATGGCAATCCAGGAAGATCTTTAGGGAAAACATCTGGAAACTCACATACTACTGGAATGGAGGTAAGATTAGGGATGGCTTCAGCATGGGCAGCAACAGGTAAGACTAGTTCTGAGGGTATGATGAGAGACATCCTATCCTCAGAAAATGAAAGCCGTAACTCTACACTTCTTCTCTTCATATCCAATACTACCCCATACATCCGCAACCAGTTCATTCCAAGAATAACATCAATGCCTTGCCCAGGCATTATCATGAACTGTAGACGGTAAGTGTGGGTGGCTAATACCAAACTTACTGTATCCGTGCAGGTATTGATGAACATCTGAGAACCCGCAACACGGATCTTATAGGCATACGGTATAGCCAATAGTGATAAGTTGTGCCGCTCTACAAACCCCATGCTCATAAAGGAATGCGATGCGCCGGAATCAAACAACACCAAAGCTGGATGGGATTCGATGGTAAACATACCAGCCATAACTGTCTCCTACTGCATAGCTTGCTGAGCATCCGTGAAGTGCACCTGACCAGATCTACTGGGCACCTTCCTCTTGATGAAAGTCCTCTTAATCAGCCTGGAATTTGTAGACGGCTGAGACGGCTGAGCTGTCTGCTGCTGAGGACACTCCCTGGCATAGTGGCCATCCTTGCCACACTTGAAACAAGCACCAGGCTTGTTCCCGAATCCCTGACAAGGTGGGACCTGCTGTCCCTGAGTCTGCTAGGGCTGCACCTGCTGCTGAGGTGCCTTGTACTAAGTAGCAGAAGTCTGTGATGTCTGTTGGGGTGACCGGTACGGAGGCCCACCGGATGGTTGATAGGGCCCCCGCCTAACAATCTGCACCTTCTGAGTATGGGGATGGCTGGAGGATCCAGCTACCACCCACTTCCGCTTCCAATCCGCCTAGGATGCCCGCTGGAAACCCTCAAGAGCAATGGCGGCGTTCATCAGAGCCCCAAAGGTCTTATAGTTCCCCAGGTATAGTTTCTCCTGAAGAGCAGGGGTGAGACCGCGAAAGAAGCGATCCCTCTTCTTGTCATCCGTGTCCACCTGACTACCAGCATACTGAGCCAAGTGGTTAAACTGGGTCACGTACTCCATTACCGTCCTGCTCCCCTAACGCAGCTCCATGAACTCGGTCACCTTCTGGTGGATAACACCAGCAGGTATGAAGAACTCGCGGAAGGCGGTGGAGAACTCCTGCCATGTCGCCAAGTGATCCGACAGCTCCACGGCCTGGAAAGTCTCCCACCAGGCACCTGTGGACCCCAAAAGCTGCTGGGACGCAAAGTGCATCTTCTGCTCATTGGCCACTCCGAGTAGCTAAAACTTCTGCTCTAGCGTGCGAAGCCAGTGCTCCGCCTCCAACCGATCGTCTGACGGTGTGAACGTGGGCGGGTGGGTCTTGAGGAAGTCCTGGTAAGAGAACTGTCCCTCAGGACGACGAGCACCACCCCCATTCCCACCGTTGCCTCCGGGGCCTCCATGGGTGAGACCTGCGATGGCCTATGCCATAATCTCCATGGCATGAGCTGTCTCCTGATGAGCAGCGGCTGACTCCTGGCGAGCAGCCAACAACTCCACCATGACCTCTGCAGCGGACAGCGGCAGAGGCGGTGGCGGAAAAGGCTGAGGAACCAAGGGTGGAACCTCCCGAGCTCCCTCGTTGCCATGCTCAAAAGCTCGAGCACTGTCACCATGGCCCTCATTGGCCGCTCCCGAACTGGTGCTCCCACATCCGGACCTCAGATTCATCTATAAGAGAGACGAACCATCCATTAGGACACCTTCCCGATCAGGATCCAGGGATTAAAGAAATGGCAGCACATTTATTAAGGCATTCATTAAGTTAGTCCTACCAATTTACTACTTTCATTATACGTGAAGGGGGATTCCTAGTTCAAGTAAGATGCTATTATATGATGCATGCTTCGACCTATACGTTCACTCAAGCCGGAATATAGCGGCGTTCGTAAAATTTTCGGCACATCGCACACTCACTTTCCGTATACTAAGCGGTTTCTTACGTCATGTAAGTCAGTGTACCTGCAGAAACTGATTAGATAAAACTAGTGCCGCTATCCTAGATATACCATATAGCTAGGGCTTATACTTAACTTAATCGCATCCTACTTTTTGCAAAACTTTTGTTGGTCCACTTTTAGTTTTGTAAAAGAGTGAGGAACTCGTGACCATTATTGGCTCTGGTACCAACTGTGGCAGAACCACCCGAAATAGCGTACTTACGAAGGCGCTCGTCTTCCATCAGACACTAAGCATCTCGAAAGTAACTACAGCGAACGGTGTCTATCGAGCACACCCTAAGGGAGAACCTGAAAGATCCATATTTTTTCCAAGGATCCAATAATGAAAACAAGTTACAACACAAGTCTATCTCATACATTAGAGTTTCTTGAAAAGTACATTATTACAATACCAAATACAGAGTGCGAAATGATAAACAGCAGAATATTAAAAGATAACATCTAGCGATAAGATAATGAGGATTCCGTCTGAGCCCACCAGATGGATCCTCCACACAAGGAACTCCTCAAGCGTCACCTGCAACAGGGGTAAATAAACCCTGAGTACACAATGTACTCGCAAGACTTATCCGATAGTGGGAATACTTTCCCGACTCCAAGGAATATGCTAGGCTTTATGGTTTGCTGGTTCTCTTTTAGCAAAAAGCAATACTAATAGTGAGTCCTTATTGATACATTATTATCATCAGCCGTATTAAGTTTTCATCTAGTCAATCTATATAAGCACCTATTCTACTTTCAAGCAAGAGTTGAGCAATTGATATTGTTCCTTCTCTTTTTCCACTTCCAGTTCTTACTACGGTGCTAAACCACAAACAAGCCGTACCGGATAACCCGGCGATTCGTGAATCAATGTGCCCAGCTGGGTGCCCCGAAGACACACGCCCCGCTTGTACCCCAGGCACAAGCAGGACTAACCCACCACTCTCCTGTCCCGGGTGTCCAGGTCCCCGTCCAAACTTGGACTCCAAGCCCCTGCCTCTGAGTCCCGGACTCAGTGCGGTGCAAGGACCTCCACCACCTCCTCTTCCCATCAGTCGGTCCGGAAAGAGCCGGATCTGTGACAAGAGAGCAGCAAGCCTTCCCTACGCCCATACCCAAGTATGTGCTCGGGACAATAATCTGTGACTTGCCTAGAGTCATATGCAACGACCGATCCTTAATCGACACAGACAAGGAAAAAGTGTAACCGGGCTATGCCCTGTTGGCCACAGGACACAACCCCTCACACCCACCAGTACCAAATCCACATCCCTGTCCGGTCACCATTTTCCTTTCCATTATTTCATCATGATATCATAGTTTAATCACCTATTTGTGAGTAACGATAGGTTACTCACGCTACCGGCATCCTGAGCATAGCAGCTACTCGACCTATACTAGTAGGACTCATGGTGGATATATTTATGCATGTAGCTTCCATAAAATGCCTGTAACGTAAATGCATATCATATAAATATATATTCAGTGATCATTTAAAAATAGGGGTTATGCACCGGGGCTTGCCTTGGGCAGGCGCGGTGTCAGCAAAGTCAGTGACGGGTGGCTCCGGAACGTCCTCCTGCACGAGGATCTCCCCGTACTCTTCGACGACTTCGTCGTACTCCTGCTCGCCGAAGGTCACGATCTCCAGTGGCTCGTCCTCTATATGCATGCAGTGATGATGATGCAATAATTAATATATAGGCAACCGCAATTCTTAAAATAAGAATACATCTACCAAGCTACTAAGCTAACTCTAATGACTAATACGCAAAGTTACCTATTATTTCCACTAAACAAGTATGAAACATTTCATGTATTATCTTAGCAACTAAAGGCATCCTTATTGTTAATATCAATTTACTATATATATAATAAAACAAGGTGCACTAGCTACCATGCATCATAAAAATTCATTCTCTAAATAACCATAATAAGCATTTCAAAATAATAAAGTAACCCTAAAGGTATCACTGAACTATACGAACTAATTACACTAACAGATAGATCATGAATTTAGGAATCTAACAAAATTTATTTCACAATCAATAAATAAATTCAAATGAGCTCTAGAGATGAAGAAAATTATATTATTGGAGGAGGCTAATCACGCAATTGAACTTGTTGACTTGCACATGACTGTGGGTCTAGAAATACTAGATGAGACCACGGGTCAAGAAAATAAGAAGAAGAATGAAGGAATTCTTGCAGGCTAGCTACCTCAGAATTGAATGAAGTGCCACCTACGGTGATCGATGTGCGGAGGCAATGCAAGAGGAGAGACACCAGGGAGCTTAGCAATTGCTTGCTCTACGTGGAGCGGAGCAGAACCATATATAGCACTGGTTGTGGGTGGTCATGACAAGCCAGGTAGTCAAGAAGCATGAACGAGTTGGCAGGGTTGTCCTCTGGCTCCGTGCCGTGTGTGGTGGTGTGCTCTTTGGTCATGAGAGAATTAATTCAATGATGGACTTTGAATGGTCTTGGATTTACGAACACATCAGGACTGGAGTGGGCTTTGGGCTGAATGTGCTCAGCGGTGGGCGCTGGTTCATTCATGCAGGTCAAGGAATTAATGGAGGAGGAGACTACAGAGAATGTATCACAGTTGCTTTCATATGTCTACAGTGATGCGTGAGGAAAGGGTGCGTGCACTGATAATTTAGCAAGGTGATTAGCAAGCGAAGTAAAGGCGGGATAATTAGAACAACGAGAGATGACAGTGGCACGTCGCGAGATTGATGGAGATATAAATCTTGCCAAGTGGTATGCTAATAATTAGTGAATGACAATAATTTATCATTTGACTTTGTGGCTATGGAGCTCTCACGTGGAGAGAGATGATGTGCTAGAAGGACAACTTGGACAAGGAATAAATTAGAGCTCAATTTGAGAATTAGTGCAATAAAATTTAATTTCTCATTTATCACATGCAATAATACATAAACATGATGCTCATGACATGGTTTAATATTTTTATTAAGGCGTAACACCGAGGGTGTTATATTGTCTTAACTTGCTTGCTCTTCATCTTTTTCTTACCACATGCAAGAGCTTTGCCTTTGCTTGATAAAGAGGCTTCTTCTTGACCCATCTTCCGTGACATTTTAAATGCCACTATCTTGCCTATGACTATGGCCGGGGTCGTGGTGCTCAAGTCCTCCATGTTGTGAAGGATGGTGATGTTGCTTGCATATTTCTTTTGTGGTAGCATGGAGATAATCTTCCTCATGATATCCGCATTATCTAGCTTTGTTAATCCTATAGAATGGAGCTCATTGATAATTAGATTCAAACGAGAATACATATCACGAACAAGCTCATCATCATTCATTTTGAAGGAATCATAATTTTGTATAGCTAGACAATAGTTTTTGCTCAGCGGACATTACTTGTGCCGTCATGGAGCTCTTGAAGTTTTAACCATATTTCGTTTGTCGTATTTAAGGTGAATACTTGGTTAAACACATCCATGCTAAAAGATTCAAACAAGCAATTTTTTTGCTCTAGCATTGAAATGAATTTCTTTTTCATCACTCTTCGTGGGTTTATCGGGATTCTTAATGTGTTTCATCCCGTCACGAGTGACTCTCCTAAACTCCCAAGTCAACCGCCTCAAGGTAGCAAGCCATTCTAGCTTTATAATAGGGGAAGTTAGTGCCATCAAAGTGTGGAGGCCTAGAGGTATCTATTCCAACCACTCTAAATAGCGTCGGCTCAACGGCGGTTAAGCCAAAGGTCCAAATTGAGCCAACCGGCTCTGATACCAATTGAAGGAGACCAGTGATGCCTAAGAGTGGGGGGTGAATTAGGCAACTTAAAATTCTAACTCTAAACTATGGCCTCCTTTTCTAACCTTAGCAAAACCTATGCAAAAGATAAACTATCTAAATGTGCAACTATAGTTTTGCTACTGTGTTGCTATCTCTACCACACTAAGAAGTAATACAATCAATGTAAATGCGGAAGTCAAAGAGCAAGGTAGAGATATGCAAACTCCCAGTCGACGACTCTGGTATTTTTATCCGAGGTATCGAGAAGCACGTAAGCTTCCCCCTAGTCCTCGTTGGAGCCCCTCGCAAGGAATCCCTCGCAAGGGCCAAGCTCCCGGTCGGGTAACTTCCGTGGATAGCCTCGGACCTTCCCCACGCGCAAGTGGGTCTCCGACGTGCCTTTCCAGGCAAGCCTCTCCCGGATGCTTCCCACGTCGTCTTCACTATCAAGCTTCCGGCTGAAACGTCGCGGGCCTTGTTCCCTCCGGTACACTGGTGGCGGCCACACCATAAACGCGGTTGGTGTGATCTCGCAAGACTACAAGCCCCTCCGATATACAACAATGGTGCGCATAAGCACCTGAGTGATAAGAGGTATGCAAACCTCACTAAATACTAGGCCTAAACCTAGAGCAAGCGCATAAGCGGTGGTCTAATCAACCTAAGCACTTCGCAAAGCACCTACGCTAATTACCTAATAAAACACTAAGCACTATACAAGTAGAGATCACTAAAATGGTGTATCAACACCCTTGGTATGTTTCCTCAACTCTACTCTACTCATTTGGCCGGTTGGGGGTTGTATTTATAAGCCCCACTGAGAAAGTAGCCGTTGGGGACGAAATCCCGCTTTTCTGCTACTGACCGGACGCTGATCACGTCCTGACCGGATGCATCCAGTCGTCCCGACCATTGGAGCCGCGATCTACTGATCGGACGCTGCCAGCGTCCGGTCACATGCCACCGGACGCGTCCGGTCGCAAATTCGCCGCTATGGAACCTCTCTGTACTCGATCGGACGCTACTGTCCTGCGTCCGGTCAATTTGCCGCCAGCGTCCGATCTAGCGTCCGGTCGCTGCTGCTGTTGCCGAGCCTCCTGATCGGAGCGTCCGATCGCTTTTCTCCAGCGTCTGGTCCAGCGTCCGGTCACCTTTGTGAGCTCGTTTCTTCGTGATCTTGCGTGCGGCTTGGTTCCTATCTTCGTGCTTGGACTTTGCTTGGTATCTTAGGTCTTCTCTTGTGCTCCTAAGGTCTTCTTTGAGGTGTTGATCATCGGATCATCACGTCGCCTTTGTTCAAGTCACATCTTGCATCCTATTGAACTGCAAAACAATCACTTGCAGAATCATTAGTCCTAATTTGGTTGTGTTGGTCATCAAACACCAAAATCCAAAGTAAATGGGCCTAGGGTCCATTTTCCTTACATGGAGGATGGAACATGAAAGGAAAAGGAAAAAGGAAATATATGTGATATATAAATGGGTCTCAAAAAATTAAGGGTTCTGATTTGAGGGCTCTTGTTAAAGTTGAGAAAAAAATAGAGCACTCAAAAAAGGGAGGTGTTTATTAAATCCCAAATAAGATCCTGATTTGAGAACCATTGCTCGAGTTTGCTCTAATCTAACCTAGTCTTCAAAGTATATCGTAACTTTATTGCGGTATTTTCACAAATATGAATTTTAATTTATTATACATGAAAGGTAGCAAGTCCACCCACTGTCTTTATCACCGGATTCGAACCACATGGCACGATATTCCCGCATTGGGCTCCCAGTCTTGTGTTGTCATACTGCATTTATTGATTTTGTATATTTGTTTGAAAACACAATAAGCTCATTTAGCTAATACATTTACATTTATAACGTACAGATTGGCACAAGACATAAAAAGCGTTGATAATGACAGCATGGTCCTTAATTGCCCACTACAGTGCAACAAAAGATGGAGTAATTATGAATCAAGGCTATCATAGTACAAATAAAGCCCCACAAATTCTAGTTCCATGTTCTAAATGCTAAAATATATCTTTTTTTCTCAAATATAGTTCAATCATCTATTATTCGAAAGGCAAAAATTAAGCTCAATGAAAACATGGACATTTATAAATTATAGCACCATATGTTGTTTGTGTATATTAATGTAAGGGTAAACTGATATTGGGCATTTGGACCTAGTTCGATGGTGAAATCTTATACTATATTAGTAATTGGAGACGACAGTGGAGCTTTCAAGTTAGTTCCCATCAGGTGCTACGAAAACATGACATTGTGGTAGAATTGCATTCTTTCTTGGACGGAGGGAGTACATATTGTGTGGCACCATCACACAGACCAGGTATGCATTCCTAGGCGATGGATATATTTTGATAGAGTAAATTCAACAAGTAGAGCAATGAAACGATTGTTTATGGAAACATAGTAAAAAACCATATTTAATAATATATATAATGGTTTTGAAAAAAAGTGTTTATTAACATAAAAGATGGATACCAAAGAATTGTAGCTTAAAAGATGGATAAAAATTCAATGACTAATAAGATCAAAATTTGAAAGCTAAAATCTAGATTCATGGTATCATGACACATGGGTTGCAAGAAGAGTTGATATAGCTTATATTAGCTAAGATCCAGGTGACCACATATTGAAGACACACATATGAGTGATGCAAAAGGGGAAAACAATGAAAATGGATGAAAAGCATATATAATAGTTGGTAAATCTATCACAACCGGATAGAGATCATGGAGTATCTATATGTGGATATTGTGTTAGAAAAATGAATAGAGAGAAAAAGGTGCAAAGATAAGTAGTTTTGATTAGTTTTTCAAGTACTAGAAGTATCCGTAAACTTCATTCTAAATACTTGTGTCTTATAAGATTGGCAACGTATATGTCCTCATCTTGTGATGGAACCCAACGAGAGTGCCTAACTTTAGATGTTGAATTTAAATTGAAGGACATAGTAGTGTGTTTGGCTTACAGTGCATGGACTTGTGCTCTAGAGAGTGCATCTATGGTAAAATTTCGATTTTACTCACTATTTTCACACTTTTAGGAACGGATTTGCATCCCTAATTCCTACATAGCTTCAACTTGGACATATGGGAGTATCATTGACATCCATGGCACCAGAGAACTTCCACACCACACATAGCTAGTTTGATATACAACAGGAATATAGATGAACTGCACGTCAACACTAACATTTTTTCATTGGCAGGCAACGTGTCTATCAAGTATCAACAGCGAGATACTATATGTCAACAATAACATTTTTTTCATTGGTAGACAACATGTGTCTATCAATACATAGCGAGACATTTGTAGTGAACTCATTACTTTTAGAGAGAATTCTGTATTTGGCACTAGAACAAATCGCTCTTCCGTATTTGGCACTAGAAATTTTGAACTTTCTTATCTAGCATCAACTAGAAAATTTCTTCCGTATATGGTACTTCCGTCCATTTGATGCAGTAACGGTGTCAAGTGCCACCTAAAATGACATATATGCCCTTCTATGTACCAGCAACATGTAGTGCCAGATAGGAAAAGAATAAATTGACATAATGTCAAATAAGGAAAGCACAAATATCACAAATATACTTGTGAATGAAACATAGTATTTTGATAATTGAAGAGTGGCAATAATAATCAATAAATTTGATGCACAAGCTTCACAAATCCTGACCACATTGTCAGCATACTTAAAAAACAAAAAAAATGTAAACAGCCTTACACACCTCAGATTAGCTCAACAAATCCATACAATAGGGGTCTAAGTTCACATATCCAGGTTAGAGGGTCTAAGTTCACATTACAGAATTCTATGCCTGCCTTTGGTGATTATCCGGGTAATCACCTTGCGCCCACCCTTGGTCGATTTACTACAGAACCAATGTGACAAGGACATCAGGGCACTGAACCACGATCATGCCAGGTAAACTAATTTCCTAATCTAAATGAGGTGCGAAAAGTGAATATGAACGGAAATGCATATACAAAACTTGATAATTCCAACTTGAAACCCATCTTCCTTTTTGGACGAGGGATGAGGGAAGCAAAAGCACCCAGATTGAACTGGATAACAGGATAAGGGAAGCTAGAGAGACAGACCGTGTAAGAAATCCATGGGTTCTTTTCCGCTTGATGGTACTGGGCTGGTAAGTTCTTTTCGGAAGCAACTGAAGGGGGTCCATTAGCAACAGGATCCTCAACTACAAATAGCAGAACACAAGCAACGGATTAGCAAAGACATCAAACTCACAAAAATAATAATTTGATCCTAGCTCCCAAGTCATAATCAAAAGCCTACAAGTCATAACCAAGACTGTATCATTCACCTAATAACTATGAATATTTTCAGCATCAGACGTAGCAAGGAACAGTAACTGTTTGGGACCATGCAAGTAAACAATCCAGGAACAGCAAGATGAACTCCGCATGTACTTGAGTATTTGTCACTTGTCAGACACTTTCTACCCAATTTCAGGACAATCAGCAGCAGATGGAACAAGCCACGGTCACCATTTGGCACCATGCAAGTAATCAATCTTAGGATAGCAAAAAGAAACATGTGTAGTTGAGTATTTCTAGTGCACTTTCTACCAAATGTAGGACTTAATAGAAATCATATGTTTATAAGAGGGAGACCTCCCCAAGCTCCACGCAATCTCAGTTTTAGGCTTTCAAATGATCACACACAATAATGCAGCTGTATCAAGCTTTGGATTCTACTACCTATTCAAGGTAGAAAAGGGCATACAGGGAACATTAAATAGTGCATAATGTATTGCAAGCAACGTGCTCTTCTATGCATAAGAGTATCAATCACACTACATACATGGCTTTTCTCAAGATTGATCAACCACTTGTTAACTTTCAACACAAACCAAACAACACATATTTTGAAGCCCTAACGCTTGTGAATCATAAAGACAGCACAGGCACTAAAGATTTATTTGTCAAGCACACACTCATTAGTGGGCCAAACACACCCACAAATCATCACTTTTGTGCTTCTTCAGAATATTGCAGCAATACAGCACCACTTAGAGTTACTAGAGGACATGAAAGTCAGGCAACATCTGCAGACCCCCTCGAGCTACAACTAGCTAATAAAACAAGCGCTGACACATAACAGTATAACACAGGTAATAGTAGCACATCACCATTGAGGAAGACAACCATGAGATTTCAGAAAACAATGTCCCCGGAATGAACGAATGAAGCATACTGTGCGAAATCATGGCAATTCTTCCCAATCCCGCACAAAGCAAGGGTTAACAGTGTAATGGTATAACTGCAAATCACAGAAATTGCGCAGTAGATCAGAAATCATGCGAGTTTCAAGAGGTCACACGCAACAATCTCTATATACAATGTACGCTATGGCAACATTGCTCCTAGCACCCCCCCCCCCCCCCTTTCCCCATTTCTGAACCAAGCGGTGACTAGCGATCTGAGCCCAACTGTAAAACTCAATCGCGGCCCAATTCATTCATGAGTGCGTGTGTGTGTGTGAGAGAGAGAGAGAAGCGGTACCGTCTTCGATGAAGAAGCGGACCGACGGGAGGCCGCAGGGGAAGGAGATCTCGCCGGGGAGCGAGCTCAGCCTGGAACCATCGTCAGGGGAGGCCGCTCCACTGGGACCATCGCCAGGGGAGGCTGCTCCATGGCCTCTACACGAGGACCTCGCCCCGCCGCGCAACTTCCTGGAACCAGCCCCGACGGGCGAGGCCGCCCCGCGAGATGGGGCCAGCGCCGGCCAGCGAGCCCGCCCCGTCGCCGCGTCCCCTGCCGGAAGCTCGGCCCGCCCCGCTGCCGCGACCCCTGCTAGACCAGCGCGTCGATCTGCCACCATGGGGAGACCTCGGCTGAGGGACCGGCGCCTCTAGCTGAAGGAAGGGCGCCGTGATTTCCTGGGCGCCGACGGCCGACAGCTCCTCCGCCCCCATCCTCGTCTCCTCCGGCTTCTATCTAGGGTTTTGTTTTTTTTTTCACAGGAAGAGAAGACTGACGGGAGAAGAAGGGGAGCGAGCGTGCGAGTTTCGACCGTAGCGACTGCCGAGCAGGTGTGTGCCACCAAATTACATAGAGGGGTATTTTGGTACTTATTAAGAAAAAACTGACATGATCGAGGAAGTCAACAAACGGATGGATGGCTAAAATGGACGGAAGTGCCATATACGGAAGGAATTTTCAAGTTGATGCTAGATAAGAAAGTTCAAAATTTTCAGTGCTAAATACGGAAGAGTGATTTGTTTCGGTGCCAAATACGTAATTCTCTCTTACTTTTAAGAAGGATAGTGTGTATATCTTCATGTTTACAGGAGTAAGTGTACGTGTTTGTGTGTATACGAGCGCTTTTCATACGTTTTGTGGAAAAAAAACAAATTTATTGGTCAACCAATCTCTGGATTGCAAAAGAACAACAAAACCTCTGGATTGGAAAAGAAGACACGATAGTACGAGTATTAACCGACATCAATCGATGACACCAAAAAACAGCTGCACATAGCTAGGTACAGATTTGGCAACAGGGAACAAGAAACACGAGGGGCCGAATGCACGCCAACACCGACACTACAGCAGTACCAAACAAACTAGCAGCAGCTAAGACAGACAGCAAGCATCACGCTGCCGCCCCCTGCGGCATCATCATGCGCGAGAACTCGTCGAAGCACACGAACCCGTCGCCGTCGGCGTCGACGCCGCCGATCATGCGGCGGCAGTCGTCGACGGAGGAGGCCTCGTCGCCGAGCGAGGCGAGCACGGCGCGGAGCTCCTCGGCCGAGATCCGGCCGTCGCCGTCCGCGTCGAACACCGCGAACGCGTCGCGGAGCTCGGCCTCGTCCTCGGCCTCGGCCGCCGCGGCCGCCTCGGGCGCGAGCCCCGCCGCCTCCGCCTCCGCCAGCACCGCCGCCAGCTCCGCCTCGCTCCGCACCACCCGGCGCAGCGCCACCTCCAGGTCCTCCCGCGTCACGGTAGCTGCTAATACCGCCGGCCGCGGCTTGCCGTCCCCGGAGGACGACGGCGCGGATCGGACTGGGAGTGGGAGGACGGTGCGCGGCGTCGTGGCGGCGGACGGCGACGCGCACTCGTCGGACGAGGAGGAGGACGTGGTGGAGCCGAAGGAGCCGCTCTTTGATCCCTTCCTCTTCTTGCTGATCACCTCCTGCTGCTTCTTGCCGGAGGACGAGCCGAAGAAAGGCATGCTCAGCTTCATGACGATAGGTGTTTGCGTACCTTGCAGTGCAGCCGTGCAGGGGAGGGATATCGATGGATTGCTCGAGGTGTGGAGGGGATCACGGAGGAAGGAGGCAGGAAGATGAGGGGTGGAGAAGACGAGGAGTTATAGAGGGCGCGAGGGACAGGGGAAGTGAGTTTCCGCGAAGCTTCGTTCGCGCCCGGCCCGGCCGGCGCGGGAAACTAACGGCCGGTGCGTTCGCACTCGCACGGGGCCTACCTTACGTCTGCGCTCACCACCTCACCCCCGACACGCGATGCGATTCTCTCGCTCGTCTCCGATTTGAAGGCTTCTTCCTCCTCTAGATCCCCATCGTCGTGCGTACGTACACGTACGGCGGAGATGGATGCGTCGTACGTCGTCGTCGTCGTCGTCTGCATGGGACCGACGACGGCGATCCTTTACATACTACTGCATGCACCACCGCCGCACCTAACGCTAGCTCGAGCATCAAGGTCATGTAGTGAGCGTGGACATTTGCTTGGCCATACGGTTTGTCTATTCCATTTAACTTTGCAAACATAATTTTACAGGTTACTTCTGTGCCTCTGTAGTAGTTTTCAGAAGTTTGATTAAATCTTAGCCTAGTTTAGTTTTTATAACCAAGGGAGAGATGATCATGCATTGACGGTGACATGCATCGACCATGAGAGATTAATCCAACATCCAAGCAACGGCGGTCAATTGGCGGCTGATATGAAAACTGGATTAGTCGACCATTATGCAACCCAACACGTACGGTTATAGAGACACGTACGGGTGTAGCTTTTTTTTTAAAAAAAAACTTCTCTGTGTAAGAACTCGTGGCTAGTTCAGAGAAAGGGACACCAAGTCGGCATCGTAATCTCGGTCTACATTTTTTTTAAATAATGATACTTTCACGGGTACTCAAACAAACAGACGTCAGTATCACACTGCACCAGCAACACACACACATGAGATATGTTTGCATTTTTACCGGGTACCTCTTGGTGTCGTATACGGTGTACATACTAGTACACACAGCAGGTTGAATTGAACGAAGGTGCGAGGAAACTTCCGGTGGCGTTTCGTAAAGTGTCAGGAAACTAACCTGACGACAGTGAGGTACAGATAGCGTACGTGACGACCCTTGATGAGCGAGCCAGCAGTGAGTAGTTGGTGGATGGATGGGAAACTCATCAGGAATTTCGGCTGCGTTACGGCTGCACTTGCCTCCTTGTCCTCTCCTTGCTTTCTAGTTGGATGGTGATGAAAAACAGCAAAAGGGCAGAGCAATCCGTCCGTTTTTGCTGCAGTTGCATTTCCATGCGCCGTGTGGCGATTCCGGTTCCGGTAGCAGACAGCAGCGCTTGCCCACCCACCAGTGAGGCCGTGCTAGCTAACCTTTCTTGGCAGTTGTTGAGCCATCAAAAGGGAGGGCCGGTGTTTGGCTCGAGGAGAGAAGGGACAGAGATGATCCATCCCAAAAATACTCCGATTCTTATTTCCTTTAGGCCCCGTTTGGTATGGCTAGATTCTCGTAGAAACGTTTTAGATCCAGATTCTCTCTAGAGACGCTTCTCTGTTGAAATAGAAATCACTTGGTAAGAATCTATGAAACATTTGGCTATTGATCCAGATTCTCCTTGAAATGAAAGAATGACTACGAAACACCTATTTGGGTGATTCTCATTCCTAGTTCAAAACAGAGAAACGTTTCGAGGTGTTTTACGGAGAATCGATTTACTAAATAAGGCATTTAGCAGCGATTCCGGTGATTCACATGAGAATCCAAAACGTTTCTATCATCCAAACGGGCCCTCAATCTATCACCAACTCATCTTTCTCGAGTACTTACTACATTGTATGACTACCCTTATAACAAGCCATGTGTACATCCTATCAGAATTTATAGAATGACCTTATGACAGACCATTACATTCAAGATACATGTTTATACATTATGACAGACCATTTAGATGATGGAATTATGATAGACCATTCCATTCTACAGAAAAATATTTAGTGTAGAAGGAGCCGTGGCCTGTGGATGGTGCATGTAAGTCAGACAGCACCAAACCACCAGGCTCATTTTTTAATATGTAACTCCATATAGCTCCTAGAATCGCTGCGTTCTCAGCGCTCTGATTACTGTTACCCGTACGGCCATCCAATCGATGCACGCGGCGTGTCCATGGGAATGTTTTCGCGTGCTCTCAGCGCACTTGCTACTGTTCACGAATCTTGTGCAGCCACGTGGGGTCGTGCGTGTGTGAGCGTCGATTTCGCCCGACGAGACCGCTCGGCGGTGAGACCATCCGCGTGGCCACTGCAAGTGGCGTTTTGACGTCTGGCAGTTTTTACCGTCTACCGGCAGTTGCTTTCACGCAGTTGGTTTACGCACGCCGGGACTGGGACAGTGGGACCACCAGTCCGCCATAAACAAATCGACCAGCTCATACTTCTCCACGTCCTTATCTCTCCCTCGCTCCCTCCGTCACCTCTTCCTCGCTCCCTCTGTCGCCTCGCCCTGGATCCGCGCCAACGCCGCCCGCCTCCACCGCTCTAACCCGCTGGTGTGGGAGCGTGGCCCCTTCCTTCCTGATGCAGCCGCAGGCCCTGCCGGTGCTTGTGCGCGCGGATGCTGCGGCTATCCTTCACGGCGGCTGCGTGCGCGGATCGAGTATGGAGACGCGGCCATGGCGTCCTCTCCCCCGGCGGATGCGGCGGCCGGCTTTGCTGGCGGCTGCGTGCGCGGATCGAGTATGGAGACGCGTCCATGGCGTCCTCTCCCCCGGCGGCTGCGTGCACAGAATGGAGACACGACCACAGTTATGAGCTGAGGCGCTGACCACCTTCTCCTTCATCAGAGTCGTTACGATCTGGTGCGTTCATCCACGAAATCTTTCCTCCTTTCCCCGATTCATTTTCTTATTCCATTATTTGTTTGTATGGCTACAGGATGAAGCGTCCAGTACTTTCCTGCAACCTGTTCGATGGAATGTACACGAGCAGTATGCCGCTGGAACACCAGGTCAGGTCATCGCGTGGTATGCTTTGGGCCAAATAATTTCAAATTTTAGTTCAAAATTGTTGTTCCATCCAGTCTAGGTGGATTCAAGTGCTTAGTCAGAAATAAATATGATCTTAGCTATCACCAAGGGACAAAGGAAAGTGACATTTCAGGTTGTTCTTTTTAAATATCATGCTATTTTGTTGGGGCTCCCCTATAAAGATTCATGTCTTTACGACGTTGGTCTACTCTGAGACATAGAGATTAGGTAGTAAAGGTGAATTAACAAGTTTAATTGTCTTAGACCGTTGCTGCTGTCACCTTTTTATGCAGGTATCGCTTGACACAATTTCCGACGCAGGTTGTCTTCCTTCATCTTACTTATTTGTACTTTCAGATTCCAACAAAGCCATCTAACCATGGAGTAAAAAATGGAACTCGCCACCGTGCGGGCGATGGTGGAGGGAACACCCTGCCTCTATATCAATCAAGAGTTCCAGCGAGGAGAGGCTCCGGTCATTCTACCACCAGCCCCAAATGCTTTTGCGCTTTCTCAAAATAACAAAGAAGCTTCCTTTATGGATTATTCTTTCTCGACATATCTGATGTGGCATCTAAATGCATCATCAATTGCAAGCTATTTCAATTATGCTCAGGTGTGTTGCCTTCCATTAACATGGTTTTACATCCTGTGTTTGGTCTTTGATTTTTCAAGCTACCAAACTAATTTGGTAACAGTTGTTGCTAATCTGTACAATATGCTCCACTGAATAGATCCAGAAGCTTATTGACAACCTCAACAAGACATTCTGCAACAGTGAGGACTATTAGTGTCTAAATGGGAGTAATATTCATGCTCCCTACTTGTGTTGTTACATTTTCAGACCACGGTGAAATACTGCATAGATATTCCTGCCATGCCAATTTCAGTTAGATGCTGTCCACCTAGCGCGCTCATCAGAAGCGTGTCGTTTGTACGATTAAACTTTTCTTCTTAATTACAATGATACGCAAATCTTTTGCGTATTCGAGAGAAAAAAAAGTTAGATGCCGTAGCTTTGCCTAGGTTCACATCTTAAGAAGGAACCCCTGTTTACTAAAATCTTAATAGGGAACGATGTAGGCTTACTGAAAATTCTCACTGCAAAGATTCGTTGTTTCTTTCTTTGGTCTTTGGGGATATAACCTTACTTAGATCTTATTGCTTTCGATAGGAGCTTTCTTTTGTAGTATCGAATATGCTGAACCAATTTATCTGTGGAAATTTACAGATGCTACAAAACACTGTAAACAAGATTAGGACACCTATCCATCTTTGCAGGTCCATATCCCAAAGTAAATATGTCAACATATGCACACAATGTGTTAAAGTTTAAGAGTTATTCTATGTTTGCAGTTATTGGGTGGTACATATTAGCCAGGCCTAAAATAAACTTTTCTTTTGGTAACTCTATAGTCTATTATTTTAAAGTTGTATGTGCCCCGCCTTAAATAGCAATACAGGTTCAGATTTCTAAAGTTAGATTCCCTCCAGTTCAGAGTTAATGTTTACTCTACTTTCTTTGTAGGTTCATCACCAAGTAAAGGTTCACATAGGACCTACATTGGCTGACCATTATTGGAAAAATGCTTCGCATGCTACTCCTTCCCACTTTTTGGTGGAAACCACCCATTCTGATTGGGGTGTGCATATTTGCCTTTGCTTCCTTTGGTCAACCAAAAGGAAACAACTGTCAGTCCAAAAACCTTTCCATTCTCAGTTGCCTCGATTTTTCTGTATCATAAGAATTTAAGTGAAGGCATTCATGCTTTGTTAGTATTATTGTCCTTATTTTGCTTGCCTTTGCTTTTGTAAGTTCCCCCTTTTCAGGTTTATATAATCAATATGATTTTATTGCTTTTGCAGCGTGTAACATCAACAGCATGTCTAATTCAGTAACCATATGCCTATTATTCGCATGTAATGTATTCACCTTTTTTTCTTTTCGAATTTCCCAGCAAGTCAACTAGGAGTCGGTGCCTATTTACAGCCTTACAGGACAATGGACAGAGAGGAGATGACTACTAATGGACATAGATATATAAATACAGAATATATTACTAAGGACGTCCTATGTTTTAGATGTCTCAATAGGACGTGTATTGTTTACATACGAATACATGGTTTCTTAATTCTACTGTAGATTTCCATTTTTTTTTTTGGTCCACTGCACATGAAACAATATTGGAAACAAAATGTTTATGCTTTTTGGTCAAACATGCATGACTGAACTACCGTTTTTTAAACAATTTGTCAAAGAAAGTGTTTATTTTTCATTGGATTCAACCTCATATTTACTCTTCTATGTTAATCACTACTAGATTCTATGATGATGTTTAGTTTCAGCCTGGACTGGCGGGCGCAGCGGAGCGCGCCTTTCGTCCTAGTAATGTATAAGCATGACAGTCGCAGAACGGGCGTACGTCTCCCCATGCTCCAGAAGAACGAATCGCACTTACACTGTTACACAAACAGGCTATAATACACTGAACGTCACTAGAAAAACGCAAACTAAATATTGATCAAATCAAACATCGTACGATCTACATGAGCATCGTGTTCCATGTGGAGTATTACCCATACAGCGCGTGTTTCACAATTTAGCCACAGGGCGTGAGCTTCTTGTTGCCTGCGCCGCGGGGGTTGTCATCCTTCCAGTCGTCCCACGCTCTTGCTTTCGCCTCCTCGGCGTCCTCGTCCTCTTGGGCCGAGCTGCTGCCATCCTTGTGCCACGCAGAGTTTGCTTCTTTCATCATCTCGGTGGTCCTTTCTTGCCACTTCTCCATCATTTTCATCTCGCGCAAACCAGCTTCTTCGATGCTCATCGTTGGCATCCTGTGATTCAGGCGAGGGCAAACAGGCAAAAGAAAATGAATCAGATGACAGTCTCATAAGCTCTGATAATGCTTCTTGATCCTCAGAAGCATCAAGAATCCAGGGGTAGGGTAAGGATTATATCACTAGTAATATCAACCGGTCGCTACCAACAAATCTAAGCATTTTACATCTGACTTGAAACATGTTATATCTTATGGCTACACCAATAAGGAAAAAGTTCAAAGTGTGTTTTATTAGGAACTGTGATAACCCAGTTAAAAAAAAGGAATTATGATAACTAGTGCTTATTCCACATTCAGCAATAACATTATCATCATTAGAGAAATGCATAACATAAAAAAACGGTAAGCATTGAGGTGTTCTAGGGTATAACACAAGGTAAACATCAGCTTTCAGGGGTATAACACTTAATTTAACGCATGCGGCATACCTGTAACTAGGCTGAAAAACTTGTGCCACCATTCTTTCCCTTTCACTGGTTAGACCACCACCAACAAGACTTGCAGGTCCAAATATCAGGGGCTGGTGTTTGTGCTCGTGAGCTTGTGAAACACTTGCTCTACCTTCAATGACATCTTGAGCAAATGTTGCACAAGTGATTGGATCAGCTGGTTTGGAATATGCCACACGGTTGGCAGCATTATGGTGCCATGCTTCAGCCTTCTTTGTTCGTTCATCAAGCATTTCACGAGCAAATGCATTCCCGTCCTGAAGAAATGGAGATGTTACAGCAGACAATTTTTCTGATTAACAAAAGAAGTCTCCATATACATGCAGAGTCTACTTGAAACAGCCATGCAAATATAGGAAGCCAAAGCACCATCGGTGGAAGTGGCTGCTTATTGGTAGAAGATCCACTGGATTCTATAAAGTGTAACTTTTAAATGTTTTAGTATCCACGTTTTCTTCATAAATATGCACAAATTATTCAACAACCAGATTCATCCATTGAAATATATTTTTATAATTCCTCAAAAAACATGGGGGTGAAATACTTCCAGTGGTGTTCTGTATCAGTTGTCAATCATAAGAAACAAATCTTAATAAGATATGCCAATCACAAGACAGCATATCTTCAGTTAACATTAAACAAACAATATGTAGAATTTTGAGAAACACAACTACTCTTAACACCTTGCGGGTTGATCTACATGAAAGCTACCTATTCTTTTCAAACTATTTTTTTCAAGTTTGGTTCCAAGTTGAAACTTTGTCATTATGGCTAGCAATACATCTGATCCAAATTGCACAAAGTGGACATTGCATGCATTTATCTTATTTGTGAAACATGATAGCCTGAGATTCCCACTTTCTCTGAAGAAAAAAATGTTTCTTTGAATATAATTGACCTAAGATGCTACTGACAAGAAATTACCAAATCACCATCATTAGCATTACCTTTGCCTTCCTTTCCTTTACAGCTAGAAGCATTTCTTCCTCCTTCTTTAGCATGTCGAGAAGATCAAAAGCCTGTGTATGAAAATAAAAAATCTAATGCATCAAATGTTACTATGAATGCAAGTACTACAATTTTTGAAACAGAAAAAAAAACCAACAATCAGTGTTACGTAATATTTGTCGACACAACAAACTAACCTTGCAGATAGCCAGTGAGATTGTAGCTAACCAAGCCTGCAGCACAGAAAGAGGAAATCAGAACCAGAGCATATGTTCTGATTAATATAAAAGCGAATGCAAGCTAATACAAGTTGCAAGGGCACATTGACAAGAGACAAAACAGCACTAACAAGATTCCAAAATAACTATTCAATCATGAGAAACAAAATAGCATAGAAAGTACACACTGAGGGCTAAAAATGGAAGACCTTGAAGTGAGGATTTGACTGCTATGGGATAAATTTGATGGTAGCACTGTTTCTGTGTCACAAACTGACTAAAGAGAACAAAAGATCCTCATGGGCTTGGTATACACTAAAAGGAGCATACAGGGTATGTGGTTGACAGCCTGCAGGTATTTAAGAACCTAGCTACGTGAAGCAAATTGTAAAGCTCCCTACAAGCATCAGACTAAATAAATTAAAATACCACCATCAAATGGAAAAGCTTTATCTTCTACAATATCACAGTTCATTTTATTTTGAAAAAAAAAACTCTCCTTTTAAGAAAACTAAGGCCACATTAATGGTATACCACGGATCATTCTAATTTGAAATATGCTGGAATTTAGAAACCTAAACATATCATGAAAACAGCTTCAATATGCGGGATGTTAACCTCTCTTTCTTCCTCCCCATCATCCTCCAGGTCATCTTCCTCTCCAGCTTCAATTGGGGCAGATATAGCAGCTGCTCTCAATGAGCGTCCACGCCTTTCTTTTCTCTCTCTGATCTCTTGGAGCTTCGTTTCTGCAGCCTTTTGACGTTTAAACCGGGCAACCTAGGAAAAGAAACAATAAACATAAAGAGTGAATTACAGGAAACTGACCCAACTTAGACATCTTATGAGTAAAATCAGCGTGTGCATAATAGATTCAGCACAACAAGAGAACCATGTCCATATTACTGTGCTCCAATCACAGATTAGAAACTGCTGACTGATACCCTAAGAATTTAAAGGGAAAGTAATTCAGTCTCACCTTCTGCGCTCTTCTGTTTGCCATAGTATCAGGCTGCTTCTGCCTGGACAATTCTAGCTCATCCTCTGGAATAAGCTCTAGTACTTCACATAGAGCAATGAACTCCTGTGGAGCGCAAAATGAGGTAACGTGATGACAAAGTACCATGCTAGAGAGTAGAGACCCCTCGTTATAAACGAATTAAAAAGCTGCACCTAGTGAAACAATGTGACAGGGCAAATTGATAACCTTCAAATGGTCCTGTGATGCCTTAAGAACCGGGATCCGATCCTCTTGAGCTATCTTCTCAGTCATTTCCGCAAGGTAATACGGAACCTATGAATGCAAACAATGATCAGAGGTATACAGAAGAAAATCGAACTTGTGAAACACTGGAACAATTCTTAAGTTTTTTAGCACTGTTGTGGTTTTCAGTTGTACTGACAACTGAATAAAACTGACAAGGCGTGATTTGCAAGTGTACTGACAACTGAATAAAACTGACCAGGCGTGATTTGCAATTGTAATGACAACTGAATAAAACTGACCAGGCGTCTAGTACCATCACGACCTGTTTCATAGATTTGTACGGGGAGCAGAGTCAGGGGGAGGGGGAGGGGGAGGGGGACGGACATACGAGTAGGTACTTGAGGTTTGCGGTGGAGACGTCTTCCTTGGTCTCGTTGGGGGAGAAAAGGCCGAGCTTGCTGACCATCTCGTCGCAGCGCCGCAGCAGGTCAACCGCCGTGCGGATCCCATCCTGCGCGTCAGAAAATCCAAGCGCGTAAGCACCGCTCGCCCGATCTCTATCTCTTGGTGAGCGGGAGAAGGGGCGGGGAGATCCCAGTTCCCAGAAGGGGGGGGGGGGGGGGGGAGGCACCTGGTCGAGGGCGTGGAGCCGCGACGCCCTGTCGAAGAGGGCCGGCAGGGGGAGGTCGGCGGCGGCGGCGTCCTCCGGCTCGGCGTGGAGGCGCATCTGCGATTGCATCTTGTTCCCGACCTCCTCCACATCCACCATTTCGACCGGTCGGACGGTTGCCTCGCGGAGCCGGAAGCGGGTGAGCGAGCGAGAGGTCGGCGGCAAAACCCTAGCGGAGCGGGGCAGAGGAGAGCCGCGGGGAGGAGAGGGCTCGAGAAGCGTCGTCGCGGGGAGGACGCTGGACGCAGAATCCAAATGAAATACAACGAGAGCTTTGTTTACACCGCAGATAAAAAATAATACAAATGAAATACAATCACACCCCAGATACTGTTTCTTTTTTTTTTTCTAAAAATGTGAAAACACTCGGTGCTGTACTGATGGCCAGAACATGATTACGGAAGGTACCAAAATGTAACGTTGTCGGTTCATTGTGTAAACTAGGTAAACTTCCCACGCGTTACTGCAGAAATTTTGAAGATGCGGTAAAGGAGGCACAAATGAATGAAGCAAATAGATACAAAAATTAAAGTAGCAGAATATTTAATTAGAGAGTGAATTTATGAGCTTCGAGCAAATTTAGCTTGTCGTGGCTCTTGTGAACCTAGATTTATGCAACATGAGAGAATATATAAGGAGTCTCAGCCATAATATTACAGAATAGTTTACATATTTATAGATTAATATACACAGTGCCTAACAAAACTATAATTTCAATTCATAGTTTCTATGAGTATAAAGGTATGCTATCATTCTTAAAGAATCAACAAACGAAAGGATATAACAATTAAATAGAAAAACTCCGCCTTCAGTGGAATGAAAGCCTTAGAAAAAACAAATAGAAAAGGGTTAGATAAAAAACATGATCAAATCCAAACCCACCTGACTCATCCCCCGTTCCTCACCCTCTCCAGTTACACGCATATTCATTTGGCCATACCCATTGGATAACGGGGAAGTCAATGGACAAGTAGACTGAATAATCAATTAATGCTGCTCTGGGGGTGTTCGGCTGGTATAGTTCTAGAGAAATTTGGATGGTTTGGAGGAATTCTAGAGAAATTTGTGAGAGAAAAACACTGTTCCGGATAAAAAAAGAAGCGGATCAAGACGGGTTTAAGGACACGCGAACGGGGCGTGCGTTGAGACAGGCACAGGTCCACATTCATCTTGTCTTTCATAGCCTTGAGGTAGACACGGAAGGAGCCCTCTATGATGCAGCACATAGGGATGGCCGCCGCTGTTAAGGTCGCCGGAGCAGTCGAGCACCATCAGCCGCGTCGAAGCCTCGGAAGCTGCCATCCGCCGCCAGGCGTCCGCGGCGATCATTGCCCTTGAGTGTGACCCATGAGTCCGTGACGGCTTTGAAGCTCTCTACGGGGGTGGGGCCACCTCATCGCCGAGGAGGCCAACAGGTGTCGTCTTGCTGAGGTTGGGAGCCATGGCCGTCAATTGACCGTCGAGCACTGACCGCTATCGCCAACTTTTCTCCCTCGCCCTCGTGAAGAAAATTTTGGGGACGAGTAAGACTAGGCAATCGGGTAATTCCCTCCCCATGCCCTTTTACAAGTGGGTATACCTGTTACCCTAAGTGGCGTTTGGATAGCTATTGGTTTTGGGATAAGAAGATGTAGATGGATATGACCAGGTTGGTTACGGTTATGGAGAGGGATACTCATATTTCAGGGCCTGTTTGGATTGCGGAAAAAAATCCTATTCCTATGTTTTTTATGTGAAATCCCTACGTGATTCCTGTGAAATTTCTGCATTCCAAACAGGCCCTTATCCTTTGCCATGTTTGGGTTATTTTAGGGTTTGGGTTTGGTTATTTAGTGGGACCCACTAGCTAGGAGAAAAAATGAAAACGAAGGAGTGTACCTCCTCATATATCGCTAGTATATCGCTCAGTTACTGGGCTTCCGTAGCTTCCCTTCTCCGCCCAAATCTCCACCCATCTAGTCGAAGCAGCAGGAAAGCACCGCCACAGTCGAGCGCCGCGCCGCTCCTTGGCCCCACACCCTCCTCATATCCTCGCTCACTCTGTCTCTCTTCTTCCCCGCACGCGCTCTTCTCCGGCCTCTAAGAACCCTAACCCTAGACTGTAGCCTTCACCGGATCCGACTGCCACGGCGAGTTGCGGCTGGTTCTCTCGAGGCTCTGCTCCTTGTCCGCGTCCAGCTTGTGAAGCCATAGCCGAGGAAGTGGACTGGAAGCCCAATGAAGCTAACTTCGACAGGCTCGAGCGCGACGGCCAGCGGCGGAAGGGAGTGTCCCTTCTGCCATGTTCCTTTGGTCCAGATCCAGAGCAAGCAGTCGGTGACAAAAGGACGTGTGGTTCGTCAAGTGCCCGTACAACATAAAGATTAGGATTCTTGACATTGTCGACCTCGCTATGTCTTGATGCTTCTCTGATTGATGCACTACTCTATTTTGAATGCAGGGTGATCCTACTACCTGTCGCTTCATCCGCTCTGAGTTGGAGTATGAGGCCATGGAAGCATAGGAACGCCGGTTGCAAACTGGGAAGGATGCATCAGGTGATGACTGTTACGCTGAGTTGAAGGAAGAATTGCAAGAGGTCAAGTAAAGAGTGGATACTTGTGGGGGGTACGACCCCGGATACCCATGGCAGACTACATGGGCTGCGCCCCCAGGGGTGGCCCGGCCCATAAGACGAAGCCTTGTGGGGCACGACGCTGCTCGGCGCCTCCTATAAGACACCGGGAAGATATCCTAAAGATACTACGAGATCTGTTAGGATACGTATGATCTCATGATTCATATAATCTGTTATTACTTTCTAATTATCTCCTAGATCTAACCGACTTATAACCCTACCCCCAAGACTATATAAGGCGGACAGGGACCCCCTCCAAACTCACGCAATATCATATGATAGCCAATATAATCCAACAGACCATAGGAGTAGGGTATTACGTCATATTGATGGCCTAAACCTGTCTAACTCGTGTGTTTCTGTTGCCTTCTTGTTCTCGATTACACGCATCTCTACCGATCAATCTACCTCCGTAGGATACACCTTAGAGGACTGCCGATGATATTATGTCGACAGTTGGCACGCCAGGTAGGGGTGTGCGTGCTGTTTCTATATCAAACAAGATGGTATGTTCTATAGGCTCTTCGTCCCTCCCACAGCCCGGCCAGATCTTCACGGTCAGATCGATCTCGTGAATCATCAACGCTGACGGAGTCGGAGAGCTCATCGAGCCGGTGCAGATCAATGCTGCATCGATCACCCCAACACCTGTGACTACAGATCCGATCTCAGAACCACCTCCGAGGTCGCTTTTGCCGACAACTCGCCGCCCACTTCCCCGCTAACAGAGGAGGTGAATCAACAACGATGACCTGATCGCATCCATCGATTAGGTTGGCCAGAAGCTCACAGATTGCCTCTCCATCGCAGAATCGGCTCTGACCACTCTGGTTCAGCGCCGACCACCCACCGATCCAGATCTATCGGAGGCTGCTCAGGAAACTCTAGGGGTTACGGTCCTACCCTTTGGGCTCACCAATGTCGTCGCCACTTATTAAGAGGCCCTACGGGGCAAATTCACCGACCAAGCTAGAGATGTCCATCCTCTCGCTGACCAGATCGCTGACTAGCTCCCATCAGCTATCAACATACTACACGTCGGCCAATGCCCTAGAGCATCCCTCCAAACCATCTTGGACGAGAATCCAGACTCTGAGTCCTAGGGCTCTATGGAGACTATCGTCGAAACCACCGCCGAACAACTTCCTCTCCCTCCTTTCTATGGTGGCGCAATCTTCAACATCAGCATCGACCGCCCCTCGCAGGAAGGGGAAACCGAGGAGGACCACGCCGCCCGCGTCAATAGGAACATCAATAGTGTGTAGCACTGAGCAAACGAGGCTACCCTTGCGATGGCTGAGGCTCAGCTTAACTCACAAGGAAGGCCACGCCAACTCCACCACAACCTCGACGATGAATTTGTCCATGTTGACGGCCACGACATCTACAAGACTTCAAGCGCCAAACTAGCCGTGGCTGCCAACGAGCTTGCCAGGATCCCACAGACACCGGAGGTCGCCAAGGTCGCCGCCATGCTTAAAGTGGCGCACTGCCAGGTCAACGAGATCCGCCAGGATCAGAGACCTTCATACTCCACAAGTTCGATTCGCCGATCAGCCACGCCAAGATCTGATCGCCGCCCATGTCGTTTCACCGACCAACATCGTGACGATAGACAACCCCTCTAGGGGGGAGCTAGGGGCAACCGCATCGAACACCTTTGCCAACATGACTAGGAGGTCGACCAGGACGTCCGAGCGTACCTCAATAATCTCCGAGATGCGCGACAACGTATCGACGAGCGCCGCTTTGGTCGCCATGAAGCAGAAGTATGCCGCCGTCAAGAGTATGAGAAAGAGTTTGATAACCCGGACTTAGCTCTCGAGCCACTCAACACCGACAACACTACAGATCACGACGCCGACAACCCTGAAGGGCCCCTAGCATTCATGAGGGCACTCCGAACACTCCAGTGGCCTCGTGCTTTCAAAATCACTGGGGTCGAGCCCTGTGAGGGAAGGATGAACCCCACACAGTGGCTACAAGCTTACGCTACTGCTATGCACACCACCGGAGGAGATACCAGTGTTATGGTGAACTATCTTCCTGACATGCTCACGCCAACTGCGATGAACTGGTTCACAAGCCTCGCCCTAGACTCCATCGGATCCTAGGAAGAGCTGAAAAAGGTCTTCACCAACAACTACATGGCTACGTGTACTCAGCTGAGCACCAAGCATGATCTGAACTGCATCTACTAGAAGCCATCTGAGCTCCTCTGCGGTTACATCAGATGCTTTTCTGAGATAAGGAATTCTATTCCTAACATCATCAAAGTTGAGGTCATCACTGCCTTCGTTCGAGGACTCCATCACCGCGATCTCCGCTCCAAGTTCAACCGCAAGCCACTAACGAGGATTGACGAGATGATTATGACCGCCAACTTGTACGCCAACACCGAAGTGCGCTTCAACGAGGATGCGGGCACTCATCGCCCAACTCACCGCAGCGACAATCGCCCCGACGACCGATGCCACAGCGACCATCGCTATGACGACCGCAGTCACCATCGGGATAGTGGCCGTGATTGGCCAGAAGGATCCAAGTCTGGTCAATATCGTCGCCACTGACCAGACCACATCATCGCCATCGTCGAAGAACCTTGAGCCAAGCGCAACTATGATGAGCAGTACAAGAAGATCCTCGAGGGCCCATGTCCCCTCCACAAAAATGCCAAGCATAAGATGAAGGATTGTCTCGGCTTGGCTAAGGAATTCTAGGCTAAAAAGCCAGACGACGACAACAATGATGGTGTTGGAGGCCGCTGACCACCTAGGGGCAACAACAATGCCTTCTAGGACCACGACAAGGTGGTCGCCACCATTTTCGGGGGCCTCGCCTCCACCGAGAGTAGAAGAGAATGGAAGCTCGCCGCCCACCGAGAGCTCGCCGTCAACACAGAAGACGCCATCGCCAACCCCAGCTATCGCCCCTGGTCCGAGGTCCCCATCACCTTCAGCAGGGCCGATCAGTGGGCGAACATCCCATACATAGGGTGTTTCCCACTCGTCCTTGACATAACCATCTAGAAAGTGCTTTTTAGAAAAGTGCTCGTCGACGGTGGGAGTGCTCTGAACCTCCTCTCGCCAGAGCCCTAAAGGAGCTGGGCCTCGAGAAAGGAGATCTCACACCCTTCAATTCCTCCTTCTGGGGTGTGGTACCTGGCAGGACATCCAAACCGCTTAGAGAGATCACCCTACCAGTACAGTTCGGCATGGCTAGCAACTACCGCGTCGAACACATCAACTTCTACATCACCGACTTCAACACTGCCTACCACGCCAAACTTGGTCGGCCAGCTCTGGCCAAGTTCATGGCCGTACCACACTACGCCTATCTAGTGCTGAAGATGCCTTCGCCTATAGGAGTCTTGGCCCTATGGGCCAACCTCTCCATCGCCTACACCTGTGAGACAGAGAGTCTGGCTCTCACCGAAGCCACCGACCTCTCCATCTAGATGGCCAACGTGGTCACCGACTCCAAGACGATGCTCACCAACAACCTAGAGATCCCATCGCTGGAGCCTCCTCGTGCCTCCGCCAAGTCTAAGGAAACCAAGGAGGTCGGCCTTGGCCTCGACGACCCCTCCAAGACCATGAAGATTAGGGCTCACCTCGACCCCAAATAAGAAAGCGCGCTCATCTCCTTCCTATGTGCCAACGTCGATGTGTTTGATTAGAAACCTGTAGACATGCCAGGTACCACGGGAGAAGATCGAGCACTCCTTGAATGTCTTGCCAACCGCCAAACCGATCAAGCAGAAACTTTGACAATTCACGCCAAACAAGAAGGAGGCTATTAGGGTAGAAATAAAATAGCTCCTAGCTGCCAGATTCATAAAAGAAGTGTATCATCCTGAGTGGTTAGCAAACCCTGTTCTCGTTCCAAAAAAAGAATAAAGAATGGAGAATGTGTGTTGATTACATTGATCTTAACAAACACTGCCCTAAAGACCCCTTTAGTCTACCTCGGATAGACAAGGTTGTAGACTCCACCATCGGCTGCAAACTGCTCTCCTTCCTCGACTGTTACTCTGGCTATCACCAGATTTCCCTCAAGGAAGAAGACCAGATCAACACGTTGTTCATCATGCCTTTTGGTGCGTATTGCTACACCACCATGTCCTTTGGACTCAAGAACGTCAGGCGACATACCAAAGTGTTTACACCAAAATTTAAAAGAAGAGTTATAGTAACTCGAAAGCTTCCAAGATCGTGTCGTCAAGGAATCAATTGCGTACAGATCGGAACCAGCTGATTCGGATGCAGAAAATAGAATCGACTTTCCTCAGGTAGCGCCAGCAGATAACAACAAAGGCTACGTTTGGCGCCAGGACGAAACATGCTGGACTCTACAAAAAGGGAAAGATTAGAGTCCAAGTTATCTTAAATTAGGAATGTTTTTTCTAGGGTCAAAAATTGTAATAAGTCGCGCTTAGACAGGAGTCGTGCGTAGGTCCTGGGTATAAATATCAAGCCCTGGCTATTGTAAAAGACAACCAATCAATCCAAATATAAGTCAATTACTTTTTTGGCTTCGGCCACCCCTTAGGAGTAGAAGTAGAGTAGATCTCGGCGAGTTCTTCAACAAGTAAGGCTGCATCGATCTGGTTGACCTCCACTACTTGTTGTAAGTACCGTCATGGCTTATACCTCTGTTCGTACGGCTGCATCGATCCAGTCGACCTCCACTGTGACTCTAGTATAAGTTAGTTATTGACTCTTGCCTAGTTCAAGTATAGCTGCATCGATTCGGTCGACCCTCACTGCATGAACTAGATCAAGGTCAAGTTATTGGCTCTACCTTAGGATGGCAGTCTTTGGTAGATTTATTAAGTTACCGACATTGCTTATTGCTTTCATTATTTATCCAATTACAGTAATATCCTTCTGCCCGATTGGGATTGATCTGGATCGGCCTTATATCTTGTTTAGCCCATCGTTTGCTAATCTCAAATTGATCTAATCTACACCCTAAACGATGAGTTATGTTTTATCGGCTATTTTATGTCAATCCTGATCATGCATAGTGTGCGGTTAAGGCGTGTTGTGTCTTGAGTAGATTTATTGGTTAGCGAGAACCGTTCCATGGCCCGTTATCATGGCCTGTGTGATTCTACTTCACACCCTACTATTAGCACCGTAGAGTGGGGATCGTTATCTGGTAGATCTATTCCTGATAAGGCATGACTTTAACTGTGCGCTATGCCTAAATCGGCTGTTTTAGCTGATATCGAGCGCTTTCACGATCAATTCGCATCATGAGACCGCTGAAGTAAAGATAGGTTGAAAGATATGTTAGCCCCATGATCTTATTATTGTATTACGGCCTGCATGATTTTGCCTCATGCCCCACTGATATTAGTAATGAGTTAGGGTCATCAAGTCTATTGTTATTTCTATGGCCTATATGATTCTGCCTCTCGCCCCACTGGTCATAGAGATAGATGAGATCTCACATGTTCATTAGATTTATCTTTATCAAACGGTTAAATGGTGTTGAATTGTTTCTTTATATAAAAGGGGTTCGGTTACTTGTAATCATTAGCTCAGCACAGACTAATTATTGTTGATATCTTATTACCATTGATTAATATTTGCTCAAATAACGATATTTATCCTGAATGATAACCGATTCTTCTTACACAACCCCATGAGCTTTAACTGATTTATTCTCATGAATATGCTAGAATCGGCTATTTAGTCGATCTCCTTTCATATCGGCTTTCATAGCCGCACATTCGGGACTATCTGGCAACATTGGCAAGTTCCGCCCTTAATTACTGATGAACTTTCTCTCCTTGTCAATTACAGGGTCAAATAGACTGCCACGTCTTAGGAGGATTGCACAGGATCGACCATCCCTGCGCTGAAGCTAGGCGGATCTGCTCCATCAAGCATACCCTTCCGGCTTGCTACGTGTGTCCTTGACACGGGACAAAAATTCTGTGTCAACACATGTTTCTGGCACGCCCGGTGGGACCCCACAATCGTCATGGCGGTTCACAACAACAACGACAACCTTATGCTACATTATGAAGATCTACCTGATGGGGATAATGGTGTCATCAGCAAAGCTACAGAAGAGTTTCAGAGCAAATGTTTGTTGTCCTACACCAAAACATGTGACAACACAATTGTTTAGAAATTTTCACTACCAAGAGTTCTGTTACACGGGCAGACGGACACAGCTGAAGTTGAAGACAAGCATTTCTTTAAAGAAGTTGTGGACAAATCTATTCGTGATGCCATGTCAAGCCATAACGAAGCTTTCGTGGACGTATTCCATAACACCTTGAAAGAGGTGATTCATGGATTTCTAGTTGGTCAAGGTGGACTGGCTTATTACAACATTCTAGATCCATTGACCCAAGGAACCAATTAAGTTGGTACCAACCATCAAGAAGCAGCACTAGCTGGTAGTGGTGATGTCCAGATAGTTCAGGGTTCATCTGAGCAAACTCAAGGAACTACTTCAAATCAAACACAGTATAATACTAGACCATCAGTACAGCATGTGCAATAATTGGTGGGGCAAAGTCAGAACCAGGTGATCAATTTTGGCACATCAGGCCACATATCGTCATTGGCTCAAAAAATAGCACCATCAGTTTAAAAGATCCGTAGAGATATAGATCCTTATGTCTACAATCAGAGACTTCAAGCAGCAAACCAGCAAAGGACCCAACAGATTGAGATTCCACAAGGCTATCACTATGGCATGGATTATAACACCCTCCACATGATGCCAAATTCAGGATATCAAGGCATGTGGGATTTCAATCCATAAATGGGTCAGCAGGTGCAGAGAAATCCAAATCCACAAGCTGATGAATTATTGCTGAGGGTGACCGAGATGATGAAGAATCAGTTCGGTCTAAAACCAAAAGGGCTGACCTTTTTATACAAACACTCATATCCAGAATGGTATGATTTGGTTATTCTTCCAACAAATTATAGGCTCCCAGAATTCGCTATGTTCACTAGCCAAGATAGTACAAATACGATAGAACATATCAGTTGGTATCTTACATAATTAGGCGAAGCGTCAGTTGAGGATGCCCATCGAGTTCATTTCTTCTCTCTGTCCTTATCGGGGCTAGCCTTCACTTGGTTTTCATCATTACCAGTCAATTCCATTGCTAACTGGGCTGACCTGGAGAAGAAGTTTCATACATATTTTTACATTGGGATTGGAGAAAAGAAGATTACTGATCTGACAACTATAAGACAGAAGACTAATGAATCGAGCACTGAATTTCTTCAGAGGTTCTGAGAAACTAGGAACTTGTGCTTCTCCTTAAACTTGGCCGATGATCAACTAGCTGCTTTAGCTGTTTAAGGAATGCTGCCGATGTGGAAAGAAAAACTACTGGGGCAAGAATTTGACAACTTGGGACAATTGGCTCAACGAGTAGCAGCGCTCAATAGCCAATTCTAGAGTATGCGCAGAGATGCCCGGTTCTAGAAGAGTACCACAGTAGCCGAAGCTTATGATCCATACTCAGTCGATGACGATTATGAAGATGAAGAAGAAGAGGTTGCTGTGGCTGAATGTTGGTGGACGGAGGTGCTTCTGCTAATCTTATGCCTTACACTACTTTTGTAAACTTGGCAAAGGACCAGAAGATCTGATGGAGACTGGCATAATGCCTAAGGATTTCGGAGGTAATACGTCTAAGACTCGGGGGGGCAATAAACGTCGAACTAACAATTGGAAGCAAGACTCTGCTCACTACATTCTTTGTCATCGATGGGAAAGGATCTTACAGTTTGCTCCTCGGTCGAGATTGGATTCATGCGAATTGCTGCATACCATCAACCATGCATTAGTGTTTGATCTAATGGCATGGAGATGACGTTGAACTGGTTCGCGCTGATGAGTCCGTGAGCATCGCAACAGCCGATCCGGTCTTTTGGGAACTAGGAGACTTCGAATATTTTTCTAGCAAGTCATGGGAAGGAGGCTTCATTAAGATCAGCAATGAAAGCCAACAGCCGATGCAAGCGATTGGCTCTGAGAGTTTATTTTAGTAGAAAAGTCACGGCTTCATGTCGACCATTGGATTAAAGGAAAAATAAACATTGAGTCTGATGAGTTTAGGCCGACGTATGTGAATGCTGAGTCAAAGTGTAAGTGCGATTCAGAGTTAATGGATTTCTTAAAGAAGATCTATTTTGCTTAATAGGATGCTCGACCTGGGTTGATTAATCGTTCGACCTTTGATACGAAAGGTTCTGTGGTGCGTTATCCTAACACCCGGTCAACATTTGATAGCCGATTCGTTCTCGGCTCTAATAGCCAGTACCAGAAAGGTATCGTCTCTAGGTCAAAAAATGAAGAACTTCAAAAATAATAAAAGCCAATACGATATGTATCGCCTATAGAGTAAAAACAAAAGATAAAAATAGTAGGGCATTGCACTGAGGCGCATTCATGAAAGAGAAGTCTTTGTTCATTGGTTCCCCTAAGTACAATCTAGTAAAAGACTTTGTTCACCACATCCTGAGCGGATGTGATGTCCATGATGGCCTCTGCCGCTACGGTAATATCTTCTATCAAATCTTCATATCCCTCAGGGCCATCGCCAATCGGGAAGCCAATCTTCATGGCATGGAGATCATGCCCGGTTTGGACCTGTGCCGTAGTCAGCGCCACCGATGCGCCATGACGAACACCGTAAAGAGCAATCTCCTAGACACGGGCCAGGATGTCTTGGAGACGAGCGTCAATGAGGGAACCCCTCACATTGACGGCGTCCGCGGCCGCGTTTGCCGCCAATTGGAGAGATTCCAATTGCACCGTTTGAGCTAGCGATTGCAGAAGAATATCAAGACAAAGGCAATGGAAATTAGAATGGAAACGTTCATGGAGCTCATCTTACCTGCTACCACAGCGTCAAACTCAGCTAGCCATGCTCAAACAGCGCTGGCCTCCTCCTTAGACGCATTAAGGGCCGCTTGGAGGACTCCTAGACGAATCTCTAGTTGGCCGTTGTTCCGAATCACCTCGGAATAATGATCCTCGGCCGCCCTCCATTCTCGGAAGAAACGCCGAGCATCATCACCGTCATATGAGTTGGAAGAACCCAACGATGAAGTCGGCATGGAAGAGGCAACATCAGTGGGTTTGTCAGTCCTGGGGAAAAGATGAAGGATGTTATTCACAACGAACTTATAGGCGAGTCAGAACAGATCATCATCATGAACAGAGGTTGCCAATCTCACCTCATGCATCGGAGACGCTGGTTCATCGGCATGTCTTCTGCCAGGATCTCCTCTGCCATGCGCTTACCTCGATTACCTTCGTTGGCCATAAGAAATGATTAGATCTACAGAAGAGAGGAAGGGAACCGCTGTAGGGTTTTGGTAGGCAGAAGAGAGTGAAGGAATAGTTGCGGATAGAGATGTGTTTGAGGCCAAAGCCCTCAGTTGGTATTTGAAGACATGAAACAAAGAGGCGGGTGCCTCATGGAGCGCAAAAGGCAACCGCAATTAATAGAAGATGAAACATCACTTCACCAATGTCGAAGAGAATACAGCGCTAAATGACTAAGGATGGAAGATCGAAAGGCTCCCTTAATAAAAGCTATGTTTTCAGACCTAGATAGAATCAAAGCCAAGAGTCTAAGATCGGCTATTTTTAAAATCGGTTCTTCAGCCAGAATAAAGGACCTGATCTTCAAATGAAGAAGGGAGATGAGATTTTCGAGAAGGCTGGGAATGAGTTACCCTTGATGACCAAGGGCAAAAGGGCTGATAGAGTCGCCTTATGGACCCATGTATAGCCATAATACAATGGATCAAGGTGCGTTATGCTGAAGTCTACAAGGACTTTGTGGTGAATAACTTAGAAGATTTGTGTTGCCTTCGGCTATGTGATCTTGAAAAAGCATTGAAGCCCATAAACTGAGGATTGCAATGTTACGATTAAAAGGGCAAGAATGAATAATTCTTTGAGAGAGATTTGGTTTGAAAAGTAAATTGCTGATCAGGTCAAAGGACAATTAATTTGGCAAGAGGTAGTCAACTAATCGGGAAAGGCTCTATTGGATCAAGCGTTGTGCACCGGGTAATATCTATATTTTGGAAACACTGAAAGGGGAAGAAGGATTTGGTAGAGCAATCGAATGGGGAATATTTGAAGGAATATTACCCTAACATTTGGATTAATGCTTGACAACCAATTTGCTTGTTTGACAGCTCTAATAGCCGATATCATAAGGATATCACTTCTGGTGCAAAAATAAACCCAGAAGGGTAAAAGCCGGTACAATGTGTATCGCCCGTAGGAGCAAAGCAAACATAAATAGAGTGATGCATATAGTATGAAGTATGAAACAAAAGAAAAATCACTCAAGATAGAGGAATTGTTTGCTAATATCACCTATTACAAACTACGGGCTAGAAAACACTTTGGCTATTATGTCATCGGCCTAGGAGATAAAGGCTACAGAGTTAGCAGCACTGAAGAAATCCTCAATCAGGCGTTTGTGATCCCCAGGGTGCGCCGCTACTAGAAGACCATGGGGGAGGAACTGAAGTTTATGGCCAGAATGAGCTTGCGCGGAAGCCAGCGCCATGGCGGCACCATGACGAACGCCATGCAAAGCGACCTCCCTGACACGATTCGGGATATCATACAGGCGAACCAACGGGACGGCACATCTGGCATTGACGAATCCCGCCATGTGCTCTGCGGCTGATCAAAGGCTCTCTAGTTGGGCAGACAAATCTAAGAAGATTCAAAGGGAAGGTGATCAGGATCTTGAGAATGAAAATGAAAAAGGAGCAAAGGTCATGACAGATGTCTCACTTGTGATTTTTGCCTCGGTCTTAGCCAACCTATCCTCCACTGAATTGCCCTTGGGAGGTGATCGACGTCGAACCATGGCCAGAGCTAATTCTGCAAGGGAGATACATTCAGCAAGACTCTAGCCATGCCGATCAATGGAGGCAAGCAGATCATTGTTGTCAATCTGCCTCCTTTGATAACAAGGGAGCTGGCAACAAGCTATTAAAGAGGAAGACCCTAAAGGCCAAATGGAGTTGGTCCTATTCCCCGAAGCAGTGGGGGCACCATGAGTTGCACTCTCCTGCCAATGAAGGCACTAACGCGATGATGCAGGTCCGTTGAGGGCCTCCTTAGTGAAATTCTTACTATTCTCCATGACCTCAAGCTTACGAAGAAGTAGGAACTATACTAAGGACGCGGAAGGTATGAGGTGAAGCGAGTTGTTTTTCGATCCCCGGCCATGGCCTATATATATGGCCCGGGAAGGTAGAGAGATAGATCTCACTAGTAGTGTGAAATTGAAATCAGATACGAAAAGGATCGGCGCTCTAAGAATTTAGGGAACAGATAATGAAGAGATAACAGATTCAGACTTATTGCTCTCCCAAATTATAGAATGCTATGGGATAGATCAAAAGATTTACATTTATCAACAATCAACCCACCAAGGCCTCTTTGGATTGAAGGGAGTTCGAATCCCCACAGGCCCGAAAAGTCATCATAAACCAAGTTACATCGGCCCGTTAATAAAATTATGATAGGGAAGGAAAAGGCCGCTTGTCTAACAAATGCCCAGCTGATTTCTCGAAGCCGCTGGGAAGAAGCTTGTGGCTTTCCCAGTGGGCATTTGACTAAGCAAACAAGGGGAAAGTGTCCACACATTTTAGCCTTTGCAAACACTAGAACAGCTCTGCGAGCATGGAGAGAAGACCTAGGTGATATCATAAGGATTCTTCTAGCCGCAGTAGCTGATTCTCTTGCTCGACAAGGTGCTAAGATGGGAGACACAGTCACCCTATGCACAAGAATTCTTCTAGCCACTCGAGATCTTCATAGCAAAAGGATAGACCATGAAGGGTCCAGCGGAGTCGAGAGCACTCGAGGAAGCAGATGGAAGAAAAACATGGCTGAATTGTTGAGCTGCTCTCACTAGGGTCAGATAGGCCTTTTATAGCCGGCTTAGGAAGATGAATCCAAGTGCCCATGAAGCAGCGACGCTCTTGTAAAAGTTTTGAGGCATAGGCTCATGAGTGGACGCAAGCAACGATGGACAGTGGACCCCAGATCAAGGTTCTCTACCCGTGACTGTAGACCAACCAGGGATACAGACATGATAATTTTGGAATAAAATTACTTTTATCCCAAAATTAGAGGGCATGTGTTTACACTAAAATTTGGAAGAAGAGTCATAGGGACTCGAAGTCTCCCAAGATCGTGTCGTCAAGGAATCAATTGCGTGCAGATCAAAACCAACTGATTTGGATGCAGAAAATAGAATCGGCTTTCCTCAGGTAGCGCCAGCGGATAACAACAAATGCTACGTTTGGCGCTAGGATGAAACATGCCGGACTCTACAAAAAGGGAAAGATTAGAGTCCAAGTTATCTTAAATTAGGAATGTTTTCTCTAGGGTCAAAAATTGTAATAAGTCGCGCTTAGACAGGAGTCGTGCATAGGTCTCGGGTATAAATATCAAGCCTCGGTTATTGTAAAAGACAACCAATCAATCCAAATACAAGTCAATTACTTTTTCGGCTCTGGCCACCCCTTAGGAGTAGGAGTAGAGTAGATCTTGGCGAGTTCTTCAGCAAGTACGGTTGTATCGATCTAGTCGACCTCCACTGCTTGTTGTAAGTACCATCATGGCTTATACCTCTGTTCGTACAGCTGCATCGATCCGGTCGACCTCCACTATGACTCTGGTATAAGTTAGTTATCGGCTCTTGCCTAGTTCAAGTATGACTGCATCGATCCGGTCGACCCCCACTGCATGAACTAGATCAATGTCAAGTTATCGGCTCTACCTTAGGATGGTAGTCTTTGGTAGTTTTATTAAGTTACCAATAATTCTTATTGCTTTCATTATTTATCTAATTACAGTAATATCCTTCTGCCCGATTGGGATTGATCTGGATCGTCCTTATATCTTGTTTAGCCCATCATTTGCTAATCTCAAATTGATCTAATCTACACCTTAAATGATGAGTTATGTTTTTATCGGCTATTTTATGTCAATCCTAATCGTGCATAGCGTGCGGTTAAGACATGTTGTGTCTTGAGTAGATTTATTGGTTAGCGAGAACCATTCCATGGCCCGCTATCATGGCCTATGTGATTCTGCCTCACACCCCACTGTTAGCATCGTGGAGTGGGGATCGTTATCTGGTAGATCTATTCCTAATAAGGCATGACTTTAACTATGCGCTATGCCTAAATCGACTATTTTAGCCGATATCGAGCGCTTTCATGAATAGTTCGCATCACGAGACCGTTGAAGTAAAGATAGGTTGAAAGATATGTTAGCCCCATGGTCTTATTATTGTATTACGACCTGCATGATTCTGCATCATGCCCCACTGATATTAGTAATGAGTTAGGGTCATCAAGTCTATTGTTATTTCTACGGCCTGCATGATTCTGCCTCATGCCCCACTGGTCATAGCGATAGATGAGATCTAACATGTTCATTAGATTTATCTTTATCAAATGGTTAAATGGTGTTGAATTGTTTCTTTATATAAAAGGGGTTCGGTTACTTGTAATCATTGGCTCAGCACAGACCAATTATTGTTGATATCTTATTGCCATTGATTAATATTTGCTCAAATAACAATATTTATTCTGAATGATAACCGATTCTTCTTACACAACCCCATGAGCTTTAACTGATTTATTCTCATGAATATGCTGGAATCGGCTATTTAGTCGATCTCCTTTCATATCGGCTTTCATAGCCGCACATTCGAGACTGTCTGGCAACACCGACAAGTTCCGCCCTTAATTACTGATAAACTTTCTCTTCTTATCAATTGTAGGGTCAAATTGACTGGCATGTCTCGGGAGGATTATGCAGGATTGACCATCCCTGCGTTGAAGCTAGGCGGATCTGCTCCATCGAGCGGACCCTTCTGGCTTGCTACGTGTGTCCTCGATATGGGACGAAAATTCTGTGTCGACACAAAGGGCTATCCAGATGTGCATCGATCAACAGATAGGTTGCAACATCGAGGCTTACATCAATGATGTGGTCATCAAGTCCAAGACCATCGACAATCTTATCGCTGACCTCAAGGAAACATTCGCCAACCTAAAAAGGTACATATGGAAGTGGAACCCTTCAAAATGCATCTTTGGAATTCCATCTGACATACTCCTAGGCTACATCGTTAGCGTCCATGGCATCGAACCTAACCCTGACAAGGTCTCCGCCATCACCAACATGAAATGGCCAACGTCCGTCAAGGATATACATAAGCTTACAGGTTGCATGGCTGCTCTCAGCCGCTTTATATCGTGCCTCGGCGAAAAGGGACTACCGTTCTTCAAACTCCTCAAGGCCTTTGAGCGTTTCTCCTGGTCGGAGGAGGCAGATACTGCTTTTGAGCAGCTCAAGTTGTTTTTAACAAAGCCTCCAATCATGATGGCGCCTCGACCTGATGAAACTCTATTGATCTACATCGTTGCCACCTCTCGCGTCATTAGCACAGCTATCGTCCTCGAATGCAAGGAGGCCGGGCATGCCTACAAGGTGCAACGTCTGGTCTACTTCATCAGCGAGGTCCTTAATGAGACCAAAACTCATTATCCTCAAGTTCAGAAACTACTATACGCTATTCTGATCATGTCACGCAAGCTCCGCCATTACTTTGAGTACTACAAGATCACCGTGGTCACCGAGTTCCCTCTGGGGGACATTCTCCGCAATAAAGAGGCCAATGGCTACATCATCAAGTGGGTTGTTGAGCTCAGCACTTACTCCATTGAATTCAGAAGCAGGCCTACCATCAAGTCACAGGCGCTCGCTGACTTTGTTCCTAAGTGGATCGAGATCCAAGAGCCCATCCCTGCTACTTGCCCCTAGCACTGGGTGATGTACTTCGACACGCCGTCAACATCAATGGTGCTGGTGTGGGCATTCTGTTCATTACGCCGACCAAGGATAAACTCTGATACGTTCTTCGAATACATTTTTTGGCCTCCAACAACGCCGCCGAATATGAAGCGTGTCTCCACGGACTCCGTATAGCCGTTGAGCTTGGCGTCAAACGTATCATGGTATACGGAGATTCTGCACTGGTCATCAACCAGCTTAACAAAGACTGGTCCTATTCTAGCGAGAAGATGGACACATATTGCGCCGAAATCAGGAAGCTTGAAGGAAAGTTCTACGGTATCGAGTACCACCACGTGGTACGAGATCAAAATCAGCTCGCCGACCACCTATCCAAGATAGGCTCTTCTCACGCCGCGATTCCACCTAGGGTCTTCGTTCAAGATCTCTTTACGTTGTCTATTAAGGAAGAGAAGGAAGTGCAAGAAATTCCCCTCGCCGAGTAGCTGGTACTTACAGTACCTTCACCGGCCACTGATTGGAGGGAACAGTTCATCAAGTATCTCAATAGAGCCGACATACCCGCCGACAAGACTGAAACCAAACGCTTAATCAAATGAAGCAAGCATTACATGCTAGTGGATGGGAACTTGATGAGGAAAAGTGCCAAGAAAGGGATACTTCAGAAATGCATCACCCAAGAAGAGGGAGTGAAGTTACTTCTTGAAATTCACTCTGGTTCCTGCAGCAACCACGCGGCCTCGAGAAACCTAATTGGCAAAGCTTTCTAAGCTGGTTTTTACTGGCCCACGGCCATCTTCGATGCAGAAGACCTCATCCGATGTTGTGAAAGATGCCAATTTTTCACTAAGCAAATACACGTGTCGGCACAAGAACTGCAGACCATCCTAGCTTCCTAGCCTTTTGCTTGCTGGGGACTGGACATATTCAGGCCTTTCAAGCCAGCGCTAGGTGGTTTTCGGTACGTGTATGTCGCCATCAACAAGTTCTCCAAGTGGATCGAATACAAACCACTTGTTTCAGCTACTGCAAAAAAGGCAGTCGAGCTATTCGAAGATATCATCCATAGATTTGGTCTTCCGAATAGCATTATCACCAACCTCGAGCCAACGACCAGGTCGAACGGGTGAACGACATGATCCTTGATGCCCTCAAAAAGAGGCTATATCAGAAAGAAGAAAAGCATCCAGGCAGATGGCTCAAAGAGCTACCAGCTATAGTCTGGGGACTACGCACTCAAGCTAGTCGCAGCATTGGTGTGTCTCCATACTTCTTGGTCTACGGCTCAGAAGCCATACTACCAGCAGACATTGCCTTCTGAGCACCTAGGGTGGAAAATTATGATAAAGAGCAAGCCACAGCTATTCGGACAGAGGACGTCGACAGGGCCAAGGAAGAATGCCTGATCACTTGTGTCCACACAGCCAAATACCTAGAAGGCTTGCGAAGATACTACAACCGCAACATCAAAGGTCGTTCATTTGCTATCGGTGACCTCGTTCTCCGTAGAAAATAGAAAATCGAAGGGATGCGCAAGCTCTCCTCTCCCTAGGAAGGGCCTTACGTGGTCAAAGAGGTTACTCGACCAGGGTCTTATCGGCTATGGGACTTGGACAGAATCGATATCCCCAATTCATGGCACATCGAGCACCTTATATGTTTCTATCCTTAAAATGCACCAGATATGTATTCTCCACTCCATGACGAATAAATTTTGGTCGCCATAATTTGTCTCCATTATTTCTCCATTGTGATTTAATCTCCACTTGTGGTCGCCAGCTCTAAGCTACTCCTTAATGAACTCCAATACGAGATCACCATAAACACTCCGCCATGTTTCTCCATATCTCCAATATGTGATCGCCATAAACGCTCCGCTACGTTTCTCCATATCTTCGAAATGTTTCACCAATCGTCAAGCAGCACACGTTTTGTTCTGTGCTCTATGGAGAAGACCTAGTCTCTAATCTCTCCCTACACGTGCTACGGGCTCCACGCTCTGTGTTATGGGTGGTCGGTTGCGGTTCCTTAGTCACGCCTATTCCTCCTACACGTGAACGGGCTCCGCGCTCGATGTTATGGACTATGGGCTAGCCAAGGCCAAGAGCCCGGTAAAGAACTAACTGCTCGGACGCTACTTATACTACGTATATCTCCAAGTTATTTCGCCAACCGCCGAGCAGCACACGTTCTGCTCTGTTCTCTATAGAGAAGACCCAGCCTCCGATCTCTCCCTACACGTGCTACGGGCTCCGCGCTCTGCGTTATGGGTGGTCGACTGTGGTTCCTTGGTCATGCCTGTTCCTCCTACACGTGCATGAGCTCTACACTCAATGTTATGGACTATGGGCTAGCCAAGGCCAAAGAGTTCAGTAACGAACTAACTGCTCGGACGCTACTTATACTACGTATAATAGCGTTAGGGTTAACACTACAACGATTTTTTCACCGCAATACTAGCAAACTGCATAAACATGCACTCATCACTTTACAACATTTATACATATTCCATAAATGTTTATCTGTGCCCTTATGCGTTCTAACTACTCTCTCTAGTTAATACAAAATACTCTCCGAGCAAATCACCGGGCTTCGCCATCGCCATCCATCTCGCCGAATAGGTCGACGTCGCCGGCCAGCCTCTTCGCCGTGTCTTCCACCTCATCTTCCAGCTGTTGGTGCTCTGTTGCGCCCATCCCTCTAGCGAATCCGGCCCCTATCGCTTGAAGGTCAATGGTAGGGTAATGGGACTGGACCACCACTAGGGCGTGTGTAACGGCGGTGATGATGGCGTCGCGGTTGAAGCTCTTGTAGTTCTCCCACATCGTCTTGCACCTCTCGATGATGGTATCCAGATGTGGCTGCCTGTCGTTGGGCTGAGGAGTCACCTCCAGGTCGATGCAGTCGAGCACCGGCTTGACTCCAGCAACTATGGCATCGAGCTTGCTTCGCTGGGTTCTGGCCTCCTGCTCCAACACATCAAACTATGCCTTGACCCTTCGATGGTAGTTTGTAGGCATTACAAGGGTCCATCAAGCAAAGAAATTACTCCAGCAGTACCTCTGACCATGAAGTACTCACCTTTTAGCTCCTCGGCCAGCTTCTCCGCTTGCCCTGACTCCTTTGCCTTCTCCTCTCGGAGTTGCCCGATGGTTTGGCGTAGCTGGCCGAGCTCCGCTTCTTGCACTATAAGCACAACGGTTGTCAGCAACAATATGATCGTTTCAACAATACAAAGCACATTCACCGATACGCCATACCTGCTTTCTGCTTGGAGATGTTTCTGAGCTGCTCGGACTTTTGCTCTAGCAGCTCGGACACACTTGCCAGCCACTCGGAGACGGTGGCAAGCTGCTCGGACTTGCCCTGCAACTGCTCAGACGCAGTCACCAACTGCTCGGACAGAGCCCCCTTTTGATATTCCAGATCCCGTGCTTGAGACTCAGCAAGATCTTGCTCGTGCTGGGCCCTCTAGACATTTTTCTCCATTAACTTCATCGCCTCCTTCAGCTTGGCGTTTTCTTCGGTGAGGGGCTCCATCCTCTTGATTAGCTGGTGACGTTGCTCGGCAGTCCCAGCTATCCCCTACAAACACACCAAGACTATAAAGCAATGCCGATCTACAACGTCAAAGATGAGCATCACAGATGCAGTACTGACCTTGATCTGCTTCACCACTCCGGAGCTCACTGGTGGTGTCCTCCTCTTCAACAACCACCACTTCATCGCCCCGCTTGCGGAGGATTCGGACAGCTTGAGGTCATGGTTCCTCACGCTCAATCTCTTCCACTTTGTCCTCCTCCGTAGATGGAGGCACCACCTGGGGGCTCGGTGGCTGGACAGCGTGTCCGACCACGCCCTTCGACACTTTAGGGAGTGCCGTCTGCTCCCCTAGCACCGCAGGCTTCTCCGTTTCGGACTCCATCATGGCGTGGGATACTCCAGCCTCCGCTCCTGAGGACCCGGCGGCTTTCGCCATTGCCCCAAACACTGTCGTCGACCCATCCGCTATCGGCGCCAACCTTTCGCCGCCGCCAAGTCCACCAGCAGCGATGGTCGACTCCTTTGTAGGCCGTTGAGCACCTAGGGACTCTAGGACGGGGTCTGCCGGCATTGCCTCTGCCCCAGGACCAGCCCTCGGCTGCTCGTCAATCTGGACGGGGGGGGGGGGGGGGGGTTAGATCCTCCGTGTGCCTCGCACTGCATTAGATCAGCTCGTCAGTCGCCAAAAGAGATAAGGATATGACAGGAAAAAACTCCAATGCAAGGATACTTACGTGTCGGCCTGCCGGTACACTTTTCTAAACTGGCGCTGCCTTCCAGAGCCCCTAGGCATGGACTTGGGTTCGACTTGCGTGCCCTGGGGTGGAGGTCTCGTGGTCTCTACCGTCGGCCTCTCCTCCGCCTGTCGCTCAGGGACTCCCCTCGCCTGCTGCTCGGGGACTCCCTTCGCCCGTTGCTCGGGGACTCCCTCCCATTCCTTCGATTGCTCCTCCGCGCACGTGTTGCGTGGAGGCGCCTCCATGCTCAGAGAAGGAACTACCAGAGCCCCGTCGTCATCCGACCACTCGGACATCGCCGCACTTCGTGTTTGGGTGGTCTGGTCTCGCCAAGCGAGATGCCGCCTAGTTTGCGGGGAACAGCACCCGTCGTCTTCCTCTTCTTCTGGGCCAGCTCATCTGCCGCTGCCCTCTTCCCTCGGACTTTCTCTGACACCGGGGGGTACTCTCCGTTCGACCAGCGTCTGTGCCTTCGGACTCCAGCGAGGCACTAGCTGCATCTTCCTCAGGCCGAGTTGGTGGCCGGGCGTCTACTGCCTACGGCCAATCGCCCCTCAGCACGCTCGAGAAGTACACCGCTCTTTCCTGCGAATGGATCTTTGCATAAGTGAATCAGTTCACTGCTCGGTAAGGGTAATGGATAAAAAGCATCATGAACAAAACAATTGGGATGGTTACCTGAGGAGGTGGATTTGTACAGTTGAAGGCCCTCGTCTGCCTTGACACGCTGAACGAGGCATTTGGAGCGAATAGCTCTGTGGCCCGTTCGAGCACGTCATCCTTCGTTAGCCTCCCCGTGCTCTCCCAGGTGCCGTCGTTGTCCCCCTTGAAGTCGAAGCCCGGATGTGCCCTCTCCTTGCAGGGCTGGACGCGGCGCACTATGAAGCTTGCCATCACCAGTCCGTCGTTAATTTCCACGCCTTTTATCAGGCCGAGGAGCTCCCTCACCTGCTCCATGTCAGCACTGCTTGACCTCTCTGACCAGCTCTTCTGGCTCCCCAGGATGTGGTCGACGTCGCAGCGGATTGCAGGGTGGCTCTACTTCGTATAGAACCACCTGGCGTTCCACCCCTTCAGAGAAGTATTCAGCGATATAGTGATGTACTCGCTCGCCATCCTGTCCCGAAGTTACAGATATACGCCACCGACCATCTTGGAACCGTAGCCGCCCTTCTTCTTTAACCAGAACAGGTGTCTGAAGAGGTTGAAGTGCGGAAGAACTCCTAGATACGCTTCGTAGAAGTGGATAAAGATCGAGATGTGCAAGATGGTATTTGGGTGGAGATTGCACAGACTAATTACCCAGAACTCCAACAGATCCCTCAGGAAAGGATGAACAGGAAATCCCAACCCGCGCCAGAAATAATCCCCAAACACCACTACTTCATTAGTATGAGGCATTAGGAAGGGCTCACCGTTAGCTGGCCGCCATCCGGCGGTGACATGATCCGAGAGAACCCCCGCTCCCACCATCCAGTTGATCTCCGCTTCCCCCATCTTCGATGGCACCCATTCCTCATCACGGCTGGCTCCAGCGGTCGCCTTCTTCGGCTTCACAGCTCCCTTCTTCGGCGCCATCTCTTAGATCTATTTAGGGTTTGGCGGCGGACGCGCGTGTGAAACTAGAAGTGCGAGGGCTAAGGAGGAGGATGAAATGGCAAAGTGGCAAAGGTGGGAGCGCGGGGTGCGACGGCGCATTTATATAGCACTCCCCCACTCTTTCGCATTCGAGGGTTTTTGGGAAATCGCTCCCACGATTTGTGCCCCTCTGAATTCTCCGCACCAGCGTGGTGGGCCGCTACCTGGGCTTTCGCGCAACTGCAGCCCATATCATCCATTTATCGCCGCAAGTTGTTACTGCTCACCAAATATTCGCCAACATCTTCGCCATCTGTTATGGCTCAGTAATTACTATTGTACAGCCGTTACTCCGGTTTTTTCTCCATGATTTATTTTCTCCAAGATTTCTCTTGTGGCTCGAGGACTGCGTCAGCACTACGTCTTGGTCCCTCATCGCACTGGGGACTTTCTTCTGTTGACCGCTGTTTCTGACCCTGGCACCACGTGACCACGTCACCTACTGTCAGGTTCGAGGACTAAGTGGGCACACTTCACCTTGCAGTGAATGTGTTTTTTCATCTCGAGGCTACGCTCGGGGACTGGCTACCTGCTCGGCTGGTCTTTTACTTTTCTTCTACTTTGGACACTGGCACCACGTGACTACGTCACCTACTGTCAGACTCAGGGACTAAGTGGGCACACTTCACCTTGCGGTGAGTGTGTTTGCTTTAATCTAGAAGACTCCGTGCCTCTTGAAACTGAAGAAGACTATCTCTCTTTCTTGTGGTCGGACTCTAAGTGGGCACACTTGGTCCACTGCGAAGAAATTTTTGATTCTGAACTTGAGCTCCTTACATCCTTATGGCAAGCCGTACTTGGGTTACGTTGTTCGGCGACGGTTCACACTGCTCAGCGACGATTCACGCTGCTCGGCGACAGTTCACGCTACTCGGCGATGGCTCACAACTGCTCGGCAACTCATCATGGTGGTTGGACCATGAGTTTGACTGCTCGGCTTTGTTTGCGCCTGCTCGGACAAGCTCAAGACGGCATTGCACAATGGATACAAGGCGCTCGGGGACTAGCTGTGGGGGGTACAACCCCGGATACCCACGGTAGACCACATGGGCTGCGTCCCCAGGGGCGACCCAGCCCACAAGACAAAGCCTTGCGGGGCACGACGCTGCTCGGCGCCTCCCACAAGACACCGGGAAGATATCCTGAAGATACTACAAGATCTGTTAGGATACGTATGATCCCATGATTCCTGTAATCCGTTATTACTTTCCGGTTATCTCCTAGATCTAACCGACTTGTAACCCTGCCCCCCGGACTATATAAGGCAGGCAGGGTCCCCTCCAAACTCACGCAATATCATACGATAGCCAATACAATCCAACAGACCACAGGAGTAGGGTATTACGTCATACTGACGGCTTGAACCTGTCTAACTCGTGTGTTTCTGTTGCCTTCTTGTTCTCGATTACACGTATCTCTGCCGATCAATCTACCTTCGTGGGATACCCCTCGGAGGACTGCCAACGATATTTTGTCGACAATACTGTTGTAGCTGAGCTTTGGAAACTGAAGGTGCAACCTGCTGAGCTGAAGCCTGGACTGAATCCTGAACTGAAGCCTGAACTGGACACGAGGAAGTTGCAGATTGCGCTCGATTCTTCAGTTGTAGCGCCTGTGTTTGTAGGCTTTGTAGGTGTCCTGATTGCTGTCTTTGTTGCTGGTAGGTGGAAGTGAACAGCTAATGTGTGTGTGGGTTAGCTAATGTGTGTCTGTGTGGGTGTATGTTACCATAAAATTGAAGCGAAAGGTGAAATGAACGTGTGTTCAGATGGTATCGATTCACATCTTGTGTTCTGTTGAAATGCTATTGTTTGTTCTAACAGATACATATGTCATATAGGCCATCAAAAGTTGAAATTCAGAACATGTACCATATATATGCCATATTGGCCATCACAAGTTGGAATCACAATCTTTTAGACCATATCTGTCATTTCATTGATAGAACTGAGCAACAACATATCAGTACAGAAGTTGTTAAATTAACACCCTAGGTTCACAACCACTAGGTTCCAGCTTACCAACTACAAGGTTCCAGCATACCAACTACTAGGTTCCAAAGCCACATATCACAAAAGTAGATCATACCAGCATACAAGTTCTAAATTTATTACAAAAGCAGATCATAAGCTGCTCACAGGCTCTAGTCTTCATAGACCAGCCTCCTGACGCTACTAACAACTGTAGTAGGCGGGTTGGCTGTAGCCTTCTTCAGCTTCTTGATGGGTGCCTTCTTGTTTGGGGTGCCCTTCTTCTTCTGAACTATATTTTTCTTGGCTTGGGAGGGACCAGCTTCCTCTGTTGGAGCTTCTTTCCTACATTGTGAAGGTAACATTAGATATTGTGAAGTAAAAAACAGGTGATGTAATTTAGTGGACAGAAGGGTACCTTTTGTTAGCCTTGTTTTTTTTAAAGAACAGGAAGGGTTTTTGGCCCCTACTGAATTGCATTAAAATAGAGTAAGAAAGTTACAGAGTGAGCAGGTTTTTGTTAGCCTTGTTCTAGGTGGAGCTCTCTCACCATCTTCTCCAATCTCTACCAGTTTGCATGTTTTTGCAAAGTGGCCAAAATCTCCACATCTCTGCCAATTTGTGAGGGCGGGGAAGAAGAGAGACCAAGTGAGCGAGAGGAAGAAGAGAGTGCGAGATAGGGCCACGGGCGCAGGTTCCTTTCACAATGGGACAGGGGCAAAAACATACGCCTGACAGTGGGCCCAAGCAGCTGGAAGACGTAGAATTGATGAGGGAAACAGAGATTTATAATGGTACATTTCAGAATATGAAAATTGTATTGGCAGATCTCTAAACTTTGAGAATTGTAATGGTACCAATCCAAATAAGCCATTGTGTTAATGGAGAAGTACAACCAGGTGGAGAACATTTCTTTGCACTGAAATGGTAACAAGCTAGCAGCCATGCTCCCATAACAACAAAAGAAAAACATCACATTACAGGCAGCACTTTGCCAGCACCCCGGCAACTGTCAAAACAAAGGCTACAACCTATACTGGTCTTTCACCAAAATTTCTTCAGGCTTGTTCAGTTAATCAGCAATCCAAGCAGATTGGAGGGGATCAAAGGGGGTTGAGGGGGATTTTGACTTGTAGAGGATAAAATCCCCCTCAATCCCATCCAATCCCCACCGAACCGAACAAGGCCTTCACGATTTTGCCACAAAATCAAGAGCCACGTTTTCCCTAATAACCATTTTTGCAAGTCATCTAGTGCCATGGACGGCATTCATCATTTCTTCCCCTGTGATCCTGCCAACTGCTTCTTTGGTAACGCTCATCTTGTCTCCTATGCTTGTTGTTCCTCTGCTGGAAGTACTCTCCGCTGTTCCGTTTCCTTCCAGATGCGTGACTTGGATCCTCCTGCTGGTATCTATTGTTGGATCCACCATAAAAGTCGCTATTTCTATTGTTTGATGAGTAATGGTCATTGCTCGAGCCACGCCAATTGCGTTTCTCCAGAGCATCACCCCAACCTGAGTTGCTCTTACCCCATATACTGGAAGATTCATTCTTCACTCCCCAACTCAAGTCGGGTTTTGAGTTAGCCTCCCAGTCCCACCTATTGACTTCAGATGGTTTTTCAACATAGATATCCCAGTTTCCGCACTGGTTCTTATCTGCCCTGGCATTGGTCGATCCAGTAGCCAGGCCAGAACTATTATCCACTTCAAATGGTACCCGTACCTTATCCAGGTCAGCTACCAACTCAGGGTCAACTTTGCAGCGATGGTCGACCTTATCAATGTACATATCAGGGTCTGGCAAAGAAATATCAGAAGGTTGGCCATGATAGTGAGCCCAGAATCTTGCCTTTGAATTCTGAAAATTCTCAAAGGCTCCTGAATCATCCCAGTGCTCAAGGATATTACATACTGAAATATATCGCTTGTTTTCGCAGAACCTTTGCCAAGAAATGTTGCCAACATAACTGCAGAATTCCCTTTCCCATAATGGGACTGAGCAGTGCTTCTGTACTGTGTATATGAAACTGATATTAGAATTCAAATAAAGAAGCTTGCTTGGCAACTCTCACTGGTGATGGCTAGAGTACTCCCCACAATTTTTCTTTTTATATACTTTCACCTTTTCTTTTTTGATTTGTACCCTAGGAATATATCACCAGTAATGAGAATGATAAGCAAAACACTAACTCTATTACAAAACCATATCCCTAAAGGTCTAAAGGCTAAAGCTAACTCTAGATACTGTTTCATCTTATCTACATAACCCAACTTTCTAGGATTACAAGCTAATGGACCTCAAGCTGTAATGTTTGACGTAAAACCTCAAGCTGTAATGTGGTTCTTTCATAACTCATAAGCCAAGCTCACAATGCCATGCCAGCGTATGGCATTTGAGCTGGGATAAAGAAACTTGTACATACAGAATTTTGGATGAAGATTATGAAAAAATGGCAGCATTCTCTCTAAAGGTAAGCAGCTACGTCACCAAAAAGGAACGGTCAATATTGTACCAGCTACAATTTGGGATAAAATTCAAAACATTCAAACCAACACCCCATAGCATTTTGGATACTCTAATTTGAAATACTAAGTATCTTCATTTCAAATACTAATTTGTTAAATTCCTCTCATTACTAATCGAATCCCTGTTCTTGTAGGAACTGATGATACTCTACAGACAGTGGCTGGAAAAATCATCTGCAATTACTAAAACTTGCACACTTGCAATTGCAGTACCCTCCCTACTCCCATTCCCCCAAATAGACAAATTGGAATGGCTATCTCCAACAGGTGCATTTTCCGAAGCTACTAGCATTTTCTCTTCTGATATTTCAGTATAACATTTCGCAAAGTAAAGAAAAATGTACACACACGAGAAATCTTCAGACAACAGGTCATTTGCATCAATAACTCTGATTCTAAGCTCGAAGAAATGACGGAGTCACTAAATCTCTGTTCGACTAGAATTACCAAGAACCTAACGACACGAAACAAATTCGAATCCAATCCTACCCAAAGAGATTACGGGCTAGCACCATCCAAATCGAGGAGCGAAGGAGAGGTACCCGTCCGTACCGTAATCAGGCGGAGGGAGCGGAGGGCGGTGCGGGCGGTCGCGGTGCCACCTCACATGCCGCGACCGGTTCCAGCCCCCCATCGGGAGGGGGGCGAGGAGGAGGACCCAGTCCCCAACCCAGACGATTCGCCGGAGTTCCCAAACAGGCACAAGAACCAAGCAAGCCCAATGGCAGGCAATCGGGGAAACCCGCCCCCAAAGAACTAGTATGTCGCTATGCGAGGCCGCGAATCCAGCGCGCCGCCAGATCGTGGAGGTGTACCGCCGCCTGTGCCGGCTACTGTGCCTGAGACGGGCTAGAAATTAGGGCGCGTTTAGTTTTACGAAAATTTTTGGTTTTTTTTCCGCTGCCATAGCACTTTCGTTTGTATTTGGCAATTAATGTCTAATTATGGACTAATTAGGTTCGAAAGTTTCATCTCGCAATTTCTCATTCAATTGTGCAATTAGTTTTTTTTCGTCTACATTTAGTATTCCATGCATGTGCCGCAAGATTTAATATGATATTTTGGGATGAAAATTTTTGAAAACTAAACATGACCTTAGAATAGAATGGCAATATATAGGAGTACTCGACATTAGTCCTATCTCGGTCATTATTGTGCTAGAGCTAGATTATACGACATTGAAGCGTTTGGATTCTACTGTACTTCTTAGATGCTGGGCATGTTTTTTTTTTTTGAACTTGATGCTGGGCATGTTTCATACACACGACTAGTTGCTAGATGAACTAAAAATTTAGTTCAAATTAGTTGTGATTAACTCTCTAGTTGGTTAACAACTAGCTAAAGGCTTGTTTTAAAAAAATTAGCTCTCCTATAGTCCTTCCGTTTAAATGCACGAAAACTAATTTAAGTTAATTTTTAGCTAGCAAGCAATTAGGCCCTGATCCAAACTCATCCTAAATCACCGGCCAGTGATTCTTTATATTCTTTCTAGTCGATAGGAATAGACATTTTCATCGTGTTCTTTAATTAGATCTTCAAATATTGTTATCTTCTAATTTGATTTTCTTATTAGCTAAAAATAGAGAGCGAAGTTACCTCTCTAGAATGCGTATAAGATATATAACAGAGTTGTGGAGGGTAAATAGATATAGAGAATATTTTTATTCAAATGGCTTTTCAAATAATGATTTAGAGGGTGGGTTTAAAAGGGACATTTGAATATGCTCTAACCACAAATAGTTAACAACATTCTTCAAAAGTTATAACGAGATATAGCGAAAGCTATTTTATTTAGCGTTTTTATAAAAACATTGGTTTTTAATTAATTATACAAAAATATCTAACCAAATAAGATTTATGAATTTAAATATTTAAATAGTTTGGGCTCTAGAATAACATGCCTTCGTATCCCTATAACATTCGCTGTATCAATCTATATAGTCATTACTGCAATCAATGGCCCTATTCGTTTCGCGAAATTTGGCTGCTGCTGATGCTGATTTGTTGAGGAAAACATTGTTTCTTCGCTGGAAAATACTACTGAAGTAATGCTGAAAAACAGTACGATTATCTATATTCGTTCAGTATTCAATATCAATTACTTAATATTAATAATAATTTGACCGATGTTTATCCTGACAAATAAAGTAGTCTAATGGAGCAACATTAGAGAGCCATATGCTCCATTTGTGATCTTTATCCTGACAAATAAAGTAGTCTAACTCAACTCTGAAGCATGCGTTGTGCTGTTGGGAAAAAAAGATTTACACGAAGTTCTTATGGAGTGGCCATAAGCACATGTCGTGAATTGATAACACTCGTTGATGTGCAATCATCTATCTGAGAGAGTTGTGATCTTCTTAAATTAAAATATTTTTTCAACTACTTCTATGTATTGGATATTTATGCATAAATCCATGTCATAAATACATGTTAGGTTGTCTCGCAGTTTTTTTTTTCGGCGCCGTCTGGGCTTTGGACGCATCTGGGCCGCCGTCCACGTCCATTGGTCTGTCATGTTTGCGCCATGTTTAGATTGCAAATTTTTGCAATTTGGATACTGTAGCATGTTTCGTTTGTATTTGACAAACTTTGTCCGATCATGGACTAACTAGGCTCAAAAGATTCGTCTCGTGATTTACAACAAAACTGTGTAATTAATTATTTTTTTACCTACATTTAATGTTCCATGCATGCGTCCAAAAATTGATGTGACGGAGAGAGAGTGAAAAAACTTGGAATTTGGAGGTGATCTAAACAAGGCCTTGGTCCCGATCCAACCCAGGCCCAGGAATATCTTCGCTTTCGTGTCAGTCAGTGTCACCACCACTACCGCTTCGACGACTCGCTTCTTCCTCATTCCTCCACTCTCTCGTCATCGTTGGCCCGTTGCTTTTCCACTCGCCCGCTACACCATGCTCTCCATCGCCATGGCCGCGCGCCCCGTCGCGGTGAGCCGCTCGCGCCGCCCCCGTCTGCCAACCCAGGCAGCGGCTGCTGCTGCTGATTCGGATCCCTCTTCGTCCCTTGGTACGCGCGCGTCTGTCGCGACTCGCGCTCGGCCGCCCGCCCCGCAGTTTAACTGATTCCGCCTGTCCCTGATTTCTCATGTCTCTGTTTTCCCATGTAGCGGTAGTGGTTCGTGGACTCAACAAACCGGAGGCAGCGGCGAGGAGCTCGTGCTCGCGCCCCATGGTTCTGGCTTCCGTGGCGGGTAGCTCCGAGCTTCTTCCATGTTCCTGAAATGTTTGCTTGCGCGTGCGGTCTGTTCGACGAAATGACTGTGAGCTGTGACTGACATGAGTGTGCTGTCTGGTGTATTGCGGTGGGAAGTCTGGTTGCCGCTGGCGCTGCAAATGCCGCCGAGCTATGGGATCCCTTGGCCTTGGTGAGGAAAATATCATGTGCTTTCCTCACACACAAAAAAAAAAAGAGCATGTGCTTAAGTGCTTTCAAAATTAGTTCCCTTTTCACTTTTCAGCGTGCCTTTGCTTTCAAAAAAGAACATGTGCTTAAGTGCTTTCAAAAATATCTTAGTCTATCACTACAATTGTTAATTGATTTCTCGTTAATTCCTGCAAACGGCCTGTTTCTCATCAGCACGGATCGTCAGGACTCGTCTTGGCTGACCTTGGCATTGGAGATTGGTTTGGGGGTTTGCTGTTTTCAGCTGGGCAGCAGGCTAACGAGGCTGTCCAAGATCAGTTGTCTGCTCTTAGTTTCTCTAGGTCTGTTTTGTTTTTGTCTTCTTGTACACAGTTCTATCACGAAGGGCGGGCCTGGTGCAAGCGGTAGAGTCTTACCGCCTGTGACCGGAAGGACCCGGGTTCGAGTCGCGGTCTCCTCGCATTGCACAGGCGAGGGTAAGGCTTGCCACTGACACCCTTCCCTAGACCCCGCACAGAGCGGGAGCTCTCTGCACTGGGTACGCCCTTTGTACACAGTTCTATCACGTAAGTTTTATTTTCTATGTTACTGCCCATATCTTTTTATGTCCTACTAACCTTTACCTTTGGTTCTCCAGCTTGGCAGTTATTTTTGGTGCTGGACTTGTAACTAGTTTATCTCCTTGTACACTCAGTGTTCTACCATTAACTCTAGGATATATAGGTAAGTATATTGCTTTATTTGAGATGATTGTTGGAATGGCC